>NW_027462931.1:0-24519 GCF_050947455.1 Rhinoderma darwinii
TGCATGTTTTCCCAGGCGAGCAATTGGCAGCATGTTCAGAACCATGTTTCTGAGGCTAATTCCTTAACCGTAAGTCCTAGACGCTCGATCTTGGCGGCATTCGTCTCAGCGCCTGGCAATTAGTATGGGAGCACTGTGTTTGACTTCTCTGGATGTTTCCCAGGCGAGTTATTGACAAGTAAATCCTAGACGCTCGATCTTGGTTATTTTCGCTTTCGCGGCTGGCAGTAAAAGAACCATGTTTCTGTGAATAACTCTTGAACCGTAAGTCACAGACGCTCGCTCTTGGCTGCATTCGATTCAGCTCGTGGCAGCCAGTCTAAAAAAACACTATCTTGGACTTCTCTGCATGTTTCCCAGGCGAGCAATTGGCAGCATGTTCAGAACCATGTTTCTGTGAATAACTCCTGAACCGTAAGTCACAGACGCTCGCTCTTGGCTGCATTCGATTCAGCTCGTGGCAGCCAGTCTAAAAAAACACTATCTTGGACTTCTCTGCATGTTTCCCAGGCGAGCAATTGGCAGCATGTTCAGAACCATGTTTCTGAGGCTAATTCCTTAACCGTAAGTCCTAGACGCTCGATCTTGGCGGCATTCGTCTCAGCGCCTGGCAATTAGTATGGGAGCACTGTGTTTGACTTCTCTGGATGTTTCCCAGGCGAGTTATTGACAAGTAAATCCTAGACGCTCGATCTTGGTTATTTTCGCTTTCGCGGCTGGCAGTAAAAGAACCATGTTTCTGTGAATAACTCTTGAACCGTAAGTCACAGACGCTCGCTCTTGGCTGCATTCGATTCAGCTCGTGGCAGCCAGTCTAAAAAACACTATCTTGGACTTCTCTGCATGTTTCCCAGGCGAGCAATTGGCAGCATGTTCAGAACCATGTTTCTGTGAATAACTCCTGAACCGTAAGTCACAGACGCTCGCTCTTGGCTGCATTCGATTCAGCTCGTGGCAGCCAGTCTAAAAAACACTATCTTGGACTTCTCTGCATGTTTCCCAGGCGAGCAATTGGCAGCATGTTCAGAACCATGTTTCTGTGAATAACTCCTGAACCGTAAGTCACAGACGCTCGCTCTTGGCTGCATTCGATTCAGCTCGTGGCAGCCAGTCTAAAAAACACTATCTTGGACTTCTCTGCATGTTTCCCAGGCGAGCAATTGGCAGCATGTTCAGAACCATGTTTCTGAGGCTAATTCCTTAACCGTAAGTCCTAGACGCTCGATCTTGGCGGCATTCGTCTCAGCGCCTGGCAATTAGTATAGGAGCACTGTGTTTGACTTCTCTGGATGTTTCCCAGGCGAGTTATTGACAAGTAAATCCTAGACGCTCGATCTTGGTTATTTTCGCTTTCGCGGCTGGCAGTAAAAGAACCATGTTTCTGTGAATAACTCTTGAACCGTAAGTCACAGACGCTCGCTCTTGGCTGCATTCGATTCAGCTCGTGGCAGCCAGTCTAAAAAAAACACTATCTTGGACTTCTCTGCATGTTTTCCCAGGCGAGCAATTGGCAGCATGTTCAGAACCATGTTTCTGTGAATAACTCCTGAACCGTAAGTCACAGACGCTCGCTCTTGGGCTGCATTCGATTCAGCTCGTGGCAGCCAGTCTAAAAAACACTATCTTGGACTTCTCTGCATGTTTCCCAGGCGAGCAATTGGCAGCATGTTCAGAACCATGTTTCTGTGAATAACTCCTGAACCGTAAGTCACAGACGCTCGCTCTTGGCTGCATTCGATTCAGCTCGTGGCAGCCAGTCTAAAAAACACTATCTTGGACTTCTCTGCATGTTTCCCAGGCGAGCAATTGGCAGCATGTTCAGAACCATGTTTCTGAGGCTAATTCCTTAACCGTAAGTCCTAGACGCTCGATCTTGGCGGCATTCGTCTCAGCGCCTGGCAATTAGTATAGGAGCACTGTGTTTGACTTCTCTGGATGTTTCCCAGGCGAGTTATTGACAAGTAAATCCTAGACGCTCGATCTTGGTTATTTTCGCTTTCGCGGCTGGCAGTAAAAGAACCATGTTTCTGTGAATAACTCTTGAACCGTAAGTCACAGGACGCTCGCTCTTGGCTGCATTCGATTCAGCTCGTGGCAGCCAGTCTAAAAAACACTATCTTGGACTTCTCTGCATGTTTCCCAGGCGAGCAATTGGCAGCATGTTCAGAACCATGTTTCTGTGAATAACTCCTGAACCGTAAGTCACAGACGCTCGCTCTTGGCTGCATTCGATTCAGCTCGTGGCAGCCAGTCTAAAAAACACTATCTTGGACTTCTCTGCATGTTTTCCAGACGAGCAATTGGCAGCATGTTCAGAACCATGTTTCTGTGAATAACTCCTGAACCGTAAGTCACAGACGCTCGCTCTTGGCTGCATTCGATTCAGCTCGTGGCAGCCAGTCTAAAAAAACACTATCTTGGACTTCTCTGCATGTTTCCCAGGCGAGCAATTGGCAGCATGTTCAGAACCATGTTTCTGAGGCTAATTCCTCAACCGTAAGTCCTAGACGCTCGATCTTGGCGGCATTCGTCTCAGCGCCTGGCAATTAGTATAGGAGCACTGTGTTTGACTTCTCTGGATGTTTCCCAGGCGAGTTATTGACAAGTAAATCCTAGACGCTCGATCTTGGTTATTTTCGCTTTCGCGGCTGGCAGTAAAAGAACCATGTTTCTGTGAATAACTCTTGAACCGTAAGTCACAGACGCTCGCTCTTGGCTGCATTCGATTCAGCTCGTGGCAGCCAGTCTAAAAAACACTATCTTGGACTTCTCTGCATGTTTCCCAGGCGAGCAATTGGCAGCATGTTCAGAACTATGTTTCTGTGAATAACTCCTGAACCGTAAGTCACAGTCGCTCGCTCTTGGCTGCATTCGATTCAGCTCGTGGCAGCCAGTCTAAAAAACACTATCTTGGACTTCTCTGCATGTTTCCCAGGCGAGCAATTGGCAGCATGTTCAGAACCATGTTTCTGTGAATAACTCCTGAACCGTAAGTCACAGACGCTCGCTCTTGGCTGCATTCGATTCAGCTCGTGGCAGCCAGTCTAAAAAAACACTATCTTGGACTTCTCTGCATGTTTCCCAGGCGAGCAATTGGCAGCATGTTCAGAACCATGTTTCTGAGGCTAATTCCTTAACCGTAAGTCCTAGACGCTCGATCTTGGCGGCATTCGTCTCAGCGCCTGGCAATTAGTATGGGAGCACTGTGTTTGACTTCTCTGGATGTTTCCCAGGCGAGTTATTGACAAGTAAATCCTAGACGCTCGATCTTGGTTATTTTCGCTTTCGCGGCTGGCAGTAAAAGAACCATGTTTCTGTGAATAACTCTTGAACCGTAAGTCACAGACGCTCGCTCTTGGCTGCATTCGATTCAGCTCGTGGCAGCCAGTCTAAAAAACACTATCTTGGACTTCTCTGCATGTTTCCCAGGCGAGCAATTGGCAGCATGTTCAGAACCATGTTTCTGTGAATAACTCCTGAACCGTAAGTCACAGACGCTCGCTCTTGGCTGCATTCGATTCAGCTCGTGGCAGCCAGTCTAAAAAACACTATCTTGGACTTCTCTGCATGTTTCCCAGGCGAGCAATTGGCAGCATGTTCAGAACCATGTTTCTGAGGCTAATTCCTTAACCGTAAGTCCTAGACGCTCGATCTTGGCGGCATTCGTCTCAGCGCCTGGCAATTAGTATGGGAGCACTGTGTTTGACTTCTCTGGATGTTTCCCAGGCGAGTTATTGACAAGTAAATCCTAGACGCTCGATCTTGGTTATTTTCGCTTTCGCGGCTGGCAGTAAAAGAACCATGTTTCTGTGAATAACTCTTGAACCGTAAGTCACAGACGCTCGCTCTTGGCTGCATTCGATTCAGCTCGTGGCAGCCAGTCTAAAAAACACTATCTTGGACTTCTCTGCATGTTTCCCAGGCGAGCAATTGGCAGCATGTTCAGAACCATGTTTCTGTGAATAACTCCTGAACCGTAAGTCACAGACGCTCGCTCTTGGCTGCATTCGATTCAGCTCGTGGCAGCCAGTCTAAAAAACACTATCTTGGACTTCTCTGCATGTTTCCCAGGCGAGCAATTGGCAGCATGTTCAGAACCATGTTTCTGTGAATAACTCCTGAACCGTAAGTCACAGACGCTCGCTCTTGGCTGCATTCGATTCAGCTCGTGGCAGCCAGTCTAAAAAACACTATCTTGGACTTCTCTGCATGTTTCCCAGGCGAGCAATTGGCAGCATGTTCAGAACCATGTTTCTGAGGCTAATTCCTTAACCGTAAGTCCTAGACGCTCGATCTTGGCGGCATTCGTCTCAGCGCCTGGCAATTAGTATAGGAGCACTGTGTTTGACTTCTCTGGATGTTTCCCAGGCGAGTTATTGACAAGTAAATCCTAGACGCTCGATCTTGGTTATTTTCGCTTTCGCGGCTGGCAGTAAAAGAACCATGTTTCTGTGAATAACTCTTGAACCGTAAGTCACAGACGCTCGCTCTTGGCTGCATTCGATTCAGCTCGTGGCAGCCAGTCTAAAAAACACTATCTTGGACTTCTCTGCATGTTTCCCAGGCGAGCAATTGGCAGCATGTTCAGAACCATGTTTCTGTGAATAACTCCTGAACCGTAAGTCACAGACGCTCGCTCTTGGCTGCATTCGATTCAGCTCGTGGCAGCCAGTCTAAAAAACACTATCTTGGACTTCTCTGCATGTTTCCCAGGCGAGCAATTGGCAGCATGTTCAGAACCATGTTTCTGTGAATAACTCCTGAACCGTAAGTCACAGACGCTCGCTCTTGGCTGCATTCGATTCAGCTCGTGGCAGCCAGTCTAAAAAACACTATCTTGGACTTATCTGCATGTTTCCCAGGCGAGCAATTGGCAGCATGTTCAGAACCATGTTTCTGTGAATAACTCCTGAACCATAAGTCACAGACGCTCGCTCTTGGCTGCATTCGATTCAGCTCGTGGCAGCCAGTCTAAAAAACACTATCTTGGACTTCTCTGCATGTTTCCCAGGCGAGCAATTGGCAGCATGTTCAGAACCATGTTTCTGAGGCTAATTCCTTAACCGTAAGTCCTAGACGCTCGATCTTGGCGGCATTCGTCTCAGCGCCTGGCAATTAGTATAGGAGCACTGTGTTTGACTTCTCTGGATGTTTCCCAGGCGAGTTATTGACAAGTAAATCCTAGACGCTCGATCTTGGTTATTTTCGCTTTCGCGGCTGGCAGTAAAAGAACCATGTTTCTGTGAATAACTCTTGAACCGTAAGTCACAGACACTCGCTCTTGGCTGCATTCGATTCAGCTCGTGGCAGCCAGTCTAAAAAACACTATCTTGGACTTCTCTGCATGTTTCCCAGGCGAGCAATTGGCAGCATGTTCAGAACCATGTTTCTGTGAATAACTCCTGAACCGTAAGTCACAGACGCTCGCTCTTGGCTGCATTCGATTCAGCTCGTGGCAGCCAGTCTAAAAAACACTATCTTGGACTTCTCTGCATGTTTCCCAGGCGAGCAATTGGCAGCATGTTCAGAACCATGTTTCTGTGAATAACTCCTGAACCGTAAGTCACAGACGCTCGCTCTTGGCTGCATTCGATTCAGCTCGTGGCAGCCAGTCTAAAAAACACTATCTTGGACTTCTCTGCATGTTTCCCAGGCGAGCAATTGGCAGCATGTTCAGAACCATGTTTCTGAGGCTAATTCCTTAACCGTAAGTCCTAGACGCTCGATCTTGGCGGCATTCGTCTCAGCGCCTGGCAATTAGTATAGGAGCACTGTGTTTGACTTCTCTGGATGTTTCCCAGGCGAGTTATTGACAAGTAAATCCTAGACGCTCGATCTTGGTTATTTTCGCTTTCGCGGCTGGCAGTAAAAGAACCATGTTTCTGTGAATAACTCTTGAACCGTAAGTCACAGACGCTCGCTCTTGGCTGCATTCGATTCAGCTCGTGGCAGCCAGTCTAAAAAACACTATCTTGGACTTCTCTGCATGTTTCCCAGGCGAGCAATTGGCAGCATGTTCAGAACCATGTTTCTGTGAATAACTCCTGAACCGTAAGTCACAGACGCTCGCTCTTGGCTGCATTCGATTCAGCTCGTGGCAGCCAGTCTAAAAAACACTATCTTGGACTTCTCTGCATGTTTCCCAGGCGAGCAATTGGCAGCATGTTCAGAACCATGTTTCTGTGAATAACTCCTGAACCGTAAGTCACAGACGCTCGCTCTTGGCTGCATTCGATTCAGCTCGTGGCAGCCAGTCTAAAAAACACTATCTTGGACTTATCTGCATGTTTCCCAGGCGAGCAATTGGCAGCATGTTCAGAACCATGTTTCTGTGAATAACTCCTGAACCATAAGTCACAGACGCTCGCTCTTGGCTGCATTCGATTCAGCTCGTGGCAGCCAGTCTAAAAAACACTATCTTGGACTTCTCTGCATGTTTCCCAGGCGAGCAATTGGCAGCATGTTCAGAACCATGTTTCTGAGGCTAATTCCTTAACCGTAAGTCCTAGACGCTCGATCTTGGCGGCATTCGTCTCAGCGCCTGGCAATTAGTATAGGAGCACTGTGTTTGACTTCTCTGGATGTTTCCCAGGCGAGTTATTGACAAGTAAATCCTAGACGCTCGATCTTGGTTATTTTCGCTTTCGCGGCTGGCAGTAAAAGAACCATGTTTCTGTGAATAACTCTTGAACCGTAAGTCACAGACACTCGCTCTTGGCTGCATTCGATTCAGCTCGTGGCAGCCAGTCTAAAAAACACTATCTTGGACTTCTCTGCATGTTTCCCAGGCGAGCAATTGGCAGCATGTTCAGAACCATGTTTCTGTGAATAACTCCTGAACCGTAAGTCACAGACGCTCGCTCTTGTCTGCATTCGATTCAGCTCGTGGCAGCCAGTCTAAAAAACACTATCTTGGACTTCTCTGCATGTTTCCCAGGCGAGCAATTGGCAGCATGTTCAGAACCATGTTTCTGTGAATAACTCCTGAACCGTAAGTCACAGACGCTCGCTCTTGGCTGCATTCGATTCAGCTCGTGGCAGCCAGTCTAAAAAACACTATCTTGGACTTCTCTGCATGTTTCCCAGGCGAGCAATTGGCAGCATGTTCAGAACCATGTTTCTGAGGCTAATTCCTTAACCGTAAGTCCTAGACGCTCGCTCTTGGCGGCATTCGTCTCAGCGCCTGGCAATTAGTATAGGAGCACTGTGTTTGACTTCTCTGGATGTTTCCCAGGCGAGTTATTGACAAGTAAATCCTAGACGCTCGATCTTGGTTATTTTCGCTTTCGCGGCTGGCAGTAAAAGAACCATGTTTCTGTGAATAACTCTTGAACCGTAAGTCACAGACGCTCGCTCTTGGCTGCATTCGATTCAGCTCGTGGCAGCCAGTCTAAAAAACACTATCTTGGACTTCTCTGCATGTTTCCCAGGCGAGCAATTGGCAGCATGTTCAGAACCATGTTTCTGTGAATAACTCCTGAACCGTAAGTCACAGACGCTCGCTCTTGGCTGCATTCGATTCAGCTCGTGGCAGCCAGTCTAAAAAACACTATCTTGGACTTCTCTGCATGTTTCCCAGGCGAGCAATTGGCAGCATGTTCAGAACCATGTTTCTGTGAATAACTCCTGAACCGTAAGTCACAGACGCTCGCTCTTGGCTGCATTCGATTCAGCTCGAGGCAGCCAGTCTAAAAAACACTATCTTGGACTTCTCTGCATGTTTCCCAGGCGAGCAATAGGCAGCATGTTCAGAACCATGTTTCTGAGGCTAATTCCTTAACCGTAAGTCCTAGACGCTCGATCTTGGCGGCATTCGTCTCAGCGCCTGGCAATTAGTATAGGAGCACTGTGTTTGACTTCTCTGGATGTTTCCCAGGCGAGTTATTGACAAGTAAATCCTAGACGCTCGATCTTGGTTATTTTCGCTTTCGCGGCTGGCAGTAAAAGAACCATGTTTCTGTGAATAACTCTTGAACCGTAAGTCACAGACGCTCGCTCTTGGCTGCATTCGATTCAGCTCGTGGCAGCCAGTCTAAAAAACACTATCTTGGACTTCTCTGCATGTTTCCCAGGCGAGCAATTGGCAGCATGTTCAGAACCATGTTTCTGAGGCTAATTCCTTAACCGTAAGTCCTAGACGCTCGATCTTGGCGGCATTCGTCTCAGCGCCTGGCAATTAGTATGGGAGCACTGTGTTTGACTTCTCTGGATGTTTCCCAGGCGAGTTATTGACAAGTAAATCCTAGACGCTCGATCTTGGTTATTTTCGCTTTCGCGGCTGGCAGTAAAAGAACCATGTTTCTGTGAATAACTCTTGAACCGTAAGTCACAGACGCTCGCTCTTGGCTGCATTCGATTCAGCTCGTGGCAGCCAGTCTAAAAAACACTATCTTGGACTTCTCTGCATGTTTCCCAGACGAGCAATTGGCAGCATGTTCAGAACCATGTTTCTGTGAATAACTCCTGAACCGTAAGTCACAGACGCTCGCTCTTGGCTGCATTCGATTCAGCTCGTGGCAGCCAGTCTAAAAAACACTATCTTGGACTTCTCTGCATGTTTCCCAGGCGAGCAATTGGCAGCATGTTCAGAACCATGTTTCTGTGAATAACTCCTGAACCGTAAGTCACAGACGCTCGCTCTTGGCTGCATTCGATTCAGCTCGTGGCAGCCAGTCTAAAAAACACTATCTTGGACTTCTCTGCATGTTTCCCAGGCGAGCAATTGGCAGCATGTTCAGAACCATGTTTCTGAGGCTAATTCCTTAACCGTAAGTCCTAGACGCTCGATCTTGGCGGCATTCGTCTCAGCGCCTGGCAATTAGTATAGGAGCACTGTGTTTGACTTCTCTGGATGTTTCCCAGGCGAGTTATTGACAAGTAAATCCTAGACGCTCGATCTTGGTTATTTTCGCTTTCGCGGCTGGCAGTAAAAGAACCATGTTTCTGTGAATAACTCTTGAACCGTAAGTCACAGACGCTCGCTCTTGGCTGCATTCGATTCAGCTCGTGGCAGCCAGTCTAAAAAACACTATCTTGGACTTCTCTGCATGTTTCCCAGGCGAGCAATTGGCAGCATGTTCAGAACTATGTTTCTGTGAATAACTCCTGAACCGTAAGTCACAGACGCTCGCTCTTGGCTGCATTCGATTCAGCTCGTGGCAGCCAGTCTAAAAAACACTATCTTGGACTTCTCTGCATGTTTCCCAGGCGAGCAATTGGCAGCATGTTCAGAACCATGTTTCTGTGAATAACTCCTGAACCGTAAGTCACAGACGCTCGCTCTTGGCTGCATTCGATTCAGCTCGTGGCAGCCAGTCTAAAAAACACTATCTTGGACTTCTCTGCATGTTTCCCAGGCGAGCAATTGGCAGCATGTTCAGAACCATGTTTCTGAGGCTAATTCCTTAACCGTAAGTCCTAGACGCTCGATCTTGGCGGCATTCGTCTCAGCGCCTGGCAATTAGTATGGGAGCACTGTGTTTGACTTCTCTGGATGTTTCCCAGGCGAGTTATTGACAATTAAATCCTAGACGCTCGATCTTGGTTATTTTCGCTTTCGCGGCTGGCAGTAAAAGAACCATGTTTCTGTGAATAACTCTTGAACCGTAAGTCACAGACGCTCGCTCTTGGCTGCATTCGATTCAGCTCGTGGCAGCCAGTCTAAAAAACACTATCTTGGACTTCTCTGCATGTTTCCCAGGCGAGCAATTGGCAGCATGTTCAGAACTATGTTTCTGTGAATAACTCCTGAACCGTAAGTCACAGACGCTCGCTCTTGGCTGCATTCGATTCAGCTCGTGGCAGCCAGTCTAAAAAACACTATCTTGGACTTCTCTGCATGTTTCCCAGGTGAGCAATTGGCAGCATGTTCAGAACCATGTTTCTGTGAATAACTCCTGAACCGTAAGTCACAGACGCTCGCTCTTGGCTGCATTCGATTCAGCTCGTGGCAGCCAGTCTAAAAAACACTATCTTGGACTTCTCTGCATGTTTCCCAGGCGAGCAATTGGCAGCATGTTCAGAACCATGTTTCTGAGGCTAATTCCTTAACCGTAAGTCCTAGACGCTCGATCTTGGCGGCATTCGTCTCAGCGCCTGGCAATTAGTATGGGAGCACTGTGTTTGACTTCTCTGGATGTTTCCCAGGCGAGTTATTGACAAGTAAATCCTAGACGCTCGATCTTGGTTATTTTCGCTTTCGCGGCTGGCAGTAAAAGAACCATGTTTCTGTGAATAACTCTTGAACCGTAAGTCACAGACGCTCGCTCTTGGCTGCATTCGATTCAGCTCGTGGCAGCCAGTCTAAAAAACACTATCTTGGACTTCTCTGCATGTTTCCCAGGCGAGCAATTGGCAGCATGTTCAGAACCATGTTTCTGTGAATAACTCCTGAACCGTAAGTCACAGACGCTCGCTCTTGGCTGCATTCGATTCAGCTCGTGGCAGCCAGTCTAAAAAACACTATCTTGGACTTCTCTGCATGTTTCCCAGGCGAGCAATTGGCAGCATGTTCAGAACCATGTTTCTGAGGCTAATTCCTTAACCGTAAGTCCTAGACGCTCGATCTTGGCGGCATTCGTCTCAGCGCCTGGCAATTAGTATGGGAGCACTGTGTTTGACTTCTCTGGATGTTTCCCAGGCGAGTTATTGACAAGTAAATCCTAGACGCTCGATCTTGGTTATTTTCGCTTTCGCGGCTGGCAGTAAAAGAACCATGTTTCTGTGAATAACTCTTGAACCGTAAGTCACAGACGCTCGCTCTTGGCTGCATTCGATTCAGCTCGTGGCAGCCAGTCTAAAAAACACTATCTTGGACTTCTCTGCATGTTTCCCAGGCGAGCAATTGGCAGCATGTTCAGAACCATGTTTCTGTGAATAACTCCTGAACCGTAAGTCACAGACGCTCGCTCTTGGCTGCATTCGATTCAGCTCGTGGCAGCCAGTCTAAAAAACACTATCTTGGACTTATCTGCATGTTTCCCAGGCGAGCAATTGGCAGCATGTTCAGAACCATGTTTCTGAGGCTAATTCCTTAACCGTAAGTCCTAGACGCTCGATCTTGGCGGCATTCGTCTCAGCGCCTGGCAATTAGTATGGGAGCACTGTGTTTGACTTCTCTGGATGTTTCCCAGGCGAGTTATTGACAAGTAAATCCTAGACGCTCGATCTTGGTTATTTTCGCTTTCGCGGCTGGCAGTAAAAGAACCATGTTTCTGTGAATAACTCTTGAACCGTAAGTCACAGACGCTCGCTCTTGGCTGCATTCGATTCAGCTCGTGGCAGCCAGTCTAAAAAACACTATCTTGGACTTCTCTGCATGTTTCCCAGGCGAGCAATTGGCAGCATGTTCAGAACCATGTTTCTGTGAATAACTCCTGAACCGTAAGTCACAGACGCTCGCTCTTGGCTGCATTCGATTCAGCTCGTGGCAGCCAGTCTAAAAAACACTATCTTGGACTTCTCTGCATGTTTCCCAGGCGAGCAATTGGCAGCATGTTCAGAACCATGTTTCTGTGAATAACTCCTGAACCGTAAGTCACAGACGCTCGCTCTTGGCTGCATTCGATTCAGCTCGTGGCAGCCAGTCTAAAAAACACTATCTTGGACTTCTCTGCATGTTTCCCAGGCGAGCAATTGGCAGCATGTTCAGAACCATGTTTCTGAGGCTAATTCCTTAACCGTAAGTCCTAGACGCTCGATCTTGGCGGCATTCGTCTCAGCGCCTGGCAATTAGTATAGGAGCACTGTGTTTGACTTCTCTGGATGTTTCCCAGGCGAGTTATTGACAAGTAAATCCTAGACGCTCGATCTTGGTTATTTTCGCTTTCGCGGCTGGCAGTAAAAGAACCATGTTTCTGTGAATAACTCTTGAACCGTAAGTCACAGACGCTCGCTCTTGGCTGCATTCGATTCAGCTCGTGGCAGCCAGTCTAAAAAACACTATCTTGGACTTCTCTGCATGTTTCCCAGGCGAGCAATTGGCAGCATGTTCAGAACCATGTTTCTGTGAATAACTCCTGAACCGTAAGTCACAGACGCTCGCTCTTGGCTGCATTCGATTCAGCTCGTGGCAGCCAGTCTAAAAAACACTATCTTGGACTTCTCTGCATGTTTCCCAGGCGAGCAATTGGCAGCATGTTCAGAACCATGTTTCTGTGAATAACTCCTGAACCGTAAGTCACAGACGCTCGCTCTTGGCTGCATTCGATTCAGCTCGTGGCAGCCAGTCTAAAAAACACTATCTTGGACTTCTCTGCATGTTTTCCAGGCGAGCAATTGGCAGCATGTTCAGAACCATGTTTCTGTGAATAACTCCTGAACCGTAAGTCACAGACGCTCGCTCTTGGCTGCATTCGATTCAGCTCGTGGCAGCCAGTCTAAAAAACACTATCTTGGACTTCTCTGCATGTTTCCCAGGCGAGCAATTGGCAGCATGTTCAGAACCATGTTTCTGAGGCTAATTCCTCAACCGTAAGTCCTAGACGCTCGATCTTGGCGGCATTCGTCTCAGCGCCTGGCAATTAGTATAGGAGCACTGTGTTTGACTTCTCTGGATGTTTCCCAGGCGAGTTATTGACAAGTAAATCCTAGACGCTCGATCTTGGTTATTTTCGCTTTCGCGGCTGGCAGTAAAAGAACCATGTTTCTGTGAATAACTCTTGAACCGTAAGTCACAGACGCTCGCTCTTGGCTGCATTCGATTCAGCTCGTGGCAGCCAGTCTAAAAAACACTATCTTGGACTTCTCTGCATGTTTCCCAGGCGAGCAATTGGCAGCATGTTCAGAACTATGTTTCTGTGAATAACTCCTGAACCGTAAGTCACAGTCGCTCGCTCTTGGCTGCATTCGATTCAGCTCGTGGCAGCCAGTCTAAAAAACACTATCTTGGACTTCTCTGCATGTTTCCCAGGCGAGCAATTGGCAGCATGTTCAGAACCATGTTTCTGTGAATAACTCCTGAACCGTAAGTCACAGACGCTCGCTCTTGGCTGCATTCGATTCAGCTCGTGGCAGCCAGTCTAAAAAACACTATCTTGGACTTCTCTGCATGTTTCCCAGGCGAGCAATTGGCAGCATGTTCAGAACCATGTTTCTGAGGCTAATTCCTTAACCGTAAGTCCTAGACGCTCGATCTTGGCGGCATTCGTCTCAGCGCCTGGCAATTAGTATGGGAGCACTGTGTTTGACTTCTCTGGATGTTTCCCAGGCGAGTTATTGACAAGTAAATCCTAGACGCTCGATCTTGGTTATTTTCGCTTTCGCGGCTGGCAGTAAAAGAACCATGTTTCTGTGAATAACTCTTGAACCGTAAGTCACAGACGCTCGCTCTTGGCTGCATTCGATTCAGCTCGTGGCAGCCAGTCTAAAAAACACTATCTTGGACTTCTCTGCATGTTTCCCAGGCGAGCAATTGGCAGCATGTTCAGAACCATGTTTCTGTGAATAACTCCTGAACCGTAAGTCACAGACGCTCGCTCTTGGCTGCATTCGATTCAGCTCGTGGCAGCCAGTCTAAAAAACACTATCTTGGACTTCTCTGCATGTTTCCCAGGCGAGCAATTGGCAGCATGTTCAGAACCATGTTTCTGTGAATAACTCCTGAACCGTAAGTCACAGACGCTCGCTCTTGGCTGCATTCGATTCAGCTCGTGGCAGCCAGTCTAAAAAACACTATCTTGGACTTCTCTGCATGTTTCCCAGGCGAGCAATTGGCAGCATGTTCAGAACCATGTTTCTGAGGCTAATTCCTTAACCGTAAGTCCTAGACGCTCGATCTTGGCGGCATTCGTCTCAGCGCCTGGCAATTAGTATGGGAGCACTGTGTTTGACTTCTCTGGATGTTTCCCAGGCGAGTTATTGACAAGTAAATCCTAGACGCTCGATCTTGGTTATTTTCGCTTTCGCGGCTGGCAGTAAAAGAACCATGTTTCTGTGAATAACTCTTGAACCGTAAGTCACAGACGCTCGCTCTTGGCTGCATTCGATTCAGCTCGTGGCAGCCAGTCTAAAAAACACTATCTTGGACTTCTCTGCATGTTTCCCAGGCGAGCAATTGGCAGCATGTTCAGAACCATGTTTCTGTGAATAACTCCTGAACCGTAAGTCACAGACGCTCGCTCTTGGCTGCATTCGATTCAGCTCGTGGCAGCCAGTCTAAAAAACACTATCTTGGACTTCTCTGCATGTTTCCCAGGCGAGCAATTGGCAGCATGTTCAGAACCATGTTTCTGTGAATAACTCCTGAACCGTAAGTCACAGACGCTCGCTCTTGGCTGCATTCGATTCAGCTCGTGGCAGCCAGTCTAAAAAACACTATATTGGACTTCTCTGCATGTTTCCCAGGCGAGCAATTGGCAGCATGTTCAGAACCATGTTTCTGAGGCTAATTCCTTAACCGTAAGTCCTAGACGCTCGATCTTGGCGGCATTCGTCTCAGCGCCTGGCAATTAGTATAGGAGCACTGTGTTTGACTTCTCTGGATGTTTCCCAGGCGAGTTATTGACAAGTAAATCCTAGACGCTCGATCTTGGTTATTTTCGCTTTCGCGGCTGGCAGTAAAAGAACCATGTTTCTGTGAATAACTCTTGAACCGTAAGTCACAGACGCTCGCTCTTGGCTGCATTCGATTCAGCTCGTGGCAGCCAGTCTAAAAAACACTATCTTGGACTTCTCTGCATGTTTCCCAGGCGAGCAATTGGCAGCATGTTCAGAACCATGTTTCTGTGAATAACTCCTGAACCGTAAGTCACAGACGCTCGCTCTCGGCTGCATTCGATTCAGCTCGTGGCAGCCAGTCTAAAAAACACTATCTTGGACTTCTCTGCATGTTTCCCAGGCGAGCAATTGGCAGCATGTTCAGAACCATGTTTCTGTGAATAACTCCTGAACCGTAAGTCACAGACGCTCGCTCTCGGCTGCATTCGATTCAGATCGTGGCAGCCAGTCTAAAAAACACTATCTTGGACTTCTCTGCATGTTTCCCAGGCGAGCAATTGGCAGCATGTTCAGAACCATGTTTCTGAGGCTAATTCCTTAACCGTAAGTCCTAGACGCTCGACCTTGGCGGCATTCGTCTCAGCGCCTGGCAATTAGTATGGGAGCACTGTGTTTGACTTCTCTGGATGTTTCCCAGGCGAGTTATTGACAAGTAAATCCTAGACGCTCGATCTTGGTTATTTTCGCTTTCGCGGCTGGCAGTAAAAGAACCATGTTTCTGTGAATAACTCTTGAACCGTAAGTCACAGACGCTCGCTCTTGGCTGCATTCGATTCAGCTCGTGGCAGCCAGTCTAAAAAACACTATCTTGGACTTCTCTGCATGTTTCCCAGGCGAGCAATTGGCAGCATGTTCAGAACCATGTTTCTGTGAATAACTCCTGAACCGTAAGTCACAGACGCTCGCTCTTGGCTGCATTCGATTCAGCTCGTGGCAGCCAGTCTAAAAAACACTATCTTGGACTTCTCTGCATGTTTCCCAGGCGAGCAATTGGCAGCATGTTCAGAACCATGTTTCTGTGAATAACTCCTGAACCGTAAGTCACAGACGCTCGCTCTTGGCTGCATTCGATTCAGCTCGTGGCAGCCAGTCTAAAAAACACTATCTTGGACTTCTCTGCATGTTTCCCAGGCAAACAATTGGCAGCATGTTCAGAACCATGTTTCTGAGGCTAATTCCTTAACCGTAAGTCCTAGACGCTCGATCTTGGCGGCATTCGTCTCAGCGCCTGGCAATTAGTATAGGAGCACTGTGTTTGACTTCTCTGGATGTTTCCCAGGCGAGTTATTGACAAGTAAATCCTAGACGCTCGATCTTGGTTATTTTCGCTTTCGCGGCTGGCAGTAAAAGAACCATGTTTCTGTGAATAACTCTTGAACCGTAAGTCACAGACGCTCGCTCTTGGCTGCATTCGATTCAGCTCGTGGCAGCCAGTCTAAAAAACACTATCTTGGACTTCTCTGCATGTTTCCCAGACGAGCAATTGGCAGCATGTTCAGAACTATGTTTCTGTGAATAACTCCTGAACCGTAAGTCACAGTCGCTCGCTCTTGGCTGCATTCGATTCAGCTCGTGGCAGCCAGTCTAAAAAACACTATCTTGGACTTCTCTGCATGTTTCCCAGGCGAGCAATTGGCAGCATGTTCAGAACCATGTTTCTGTGAATAACTCCTGAACCGTAAGTCACAGACGCTCGCTCTTGGCTGCATTCGATTCAGCTCGTGGCAGCCAGTCTAAAAAACACTATCTTGGACTTCTCTGCATGTTTCCCAGGCGAGCAATTGGCAGCATGTTCAGAACCATGTTTCTGAGGCTAATTCCTTAACCGTAAGTCCTAGACGCTCGATCTTGGCGGCATTCGTCTCAGCGCCTGGCAATTAGTATGGGAGCACTGTGTTTGACTTCTCTGGATGTTTCCCAGGCGAGTTATTGACAAGTAAATCCTAGACGCTCGATCTTGGTTATTTTCGCTTTCGCGGCTGGCAGTAAAAGAACCATGTTTCTGTGAATAACTCTTGAACCGTAAGTCACAGACGCTCGCTCTTGGCTGCATTCGATTCAGCTCGTGGCAGCCAGTCTAAAAAACACTATCTTGGACTTCTCTGCATGTTTCCCAGGCGAGCAATTGGCAGCATGTTCAGAACCATGTTTCTGTGAATAACTCCTGAACCGTAAGTCACAGACGCTCGCTCTTGGCTGCATTCGATTCAGCTCGTGGCAGCCAGTCTAAAAAACACTATCTTGGACTTCTCTGCATGTTTCCCAGGCGAGCAATTGGCAGCATGTTCAGAACCATGTTTCTGTGAATAACTCCTGAACCGTAAGTCACAGACGCTCGCTCTTGGCTGCATTCGATTCAGCTCGTGGCAGCCAGTCTAAAAAACACTATCTTGGACTTCTCTGCATGTTTCCCAGGCGAGCAATTGGCAGCATGTTCAGAACCATGTTTCTGAGGCTAATTCCTTAACCGTAAGTCCTAGACGCTCGATCTTGGCGGCATTCGTCTCAGCGCCTGGCAATTAGTATGGGAGCACTGTGTTTGACTTCTCTGGATGTTTCCCAGGCGAGTTATTGACAAGTAAATCCTAGACGCTCGATCTTGGTTATTTTCGCTTTCGCGGCTGGCAGTAAAAGAGCCATGTTTCTGTGAATAACTCTTGAACCGTAAGTCACAGACGCTCGCTCTTGGCTGCATTCGATTCAGCTCGTGGCAGCCAGTCTAAAAAACACTATCTTGGACTTCTCTGCATGTTTCCCAGGCGAGCAATTGGCAGCATGTTCAGAACCATGTTTCTGTGAATAACTCCTGAACCGTAAGTCACAGACGCTCGCTCTTGGCTGCATTCGATTCAGCTCGTGGCAGCCAGTCTAAAAAACACTATCTTGGACTTCTCTGCATGTTTCCCAGGCGAGCAATTGGCAGCATGTTCAGAACCATGTTTCTGTGAATAACTCCTGAACCGTAAGTCACAGACGCTCGCTCTTGGCTGCATTCGATTCAGCTCGTGGCAGCCAGTCTAAAAAACACTATCTTGGACTTCTCTGCATGTTTCCCAGGCGAGCAATTGGCAGCATGTTCAGAACCATGTTTCTGTGAATAACTCCTGAACCGTAAGTCACAGACGCTCGCTCTTGGCTGCATTCGATTCAGCTCGTGGCAGCCAGTCTAAAAAACACTATCTTGGACTTCTCTGCATGTTTCCCAGGCGAGCAATTGGCAGCATGTTCAGAACCATGTTTCTGAGGCTAATTCCTTAACCGTAAGTCCTAGACGCTCGATCTTGGCGGCATTTGTCTCAGCGCCTGGCAATTAGTATGGGAGCACTGTGTTTGACTTCTCTGGATGTTTCCCAGGCGAGTTATTGACAAGTAAATCCTAGACGCTCGATCTTGGTTATTTTCGCTTTCGCGGCTGGCAGTAAAAGAACCATGTTTCTGTGAATAACTCTTGAACCGTAAGTCACAGACGCTCGCTCTTGGCTGCATTCGATTCAGCTCGTGGCAGCCAGTCTAAAAAACACTATCTTGGACTTCTCTGCATGTTTCCCAGGCGAGCAATTGGCAGCATGTTCAGAACCATGTTTCTGTGAATAACTCCTGAACCGTAAGTCACAGACGCTCGCTCTTGGCTGCATTCGATTCAGCTCGTGGCAGCCAGTCTAAAAAACACTATCTTGGACTTCTCTGCATGTTTCCCAGGTGAGCAATTGGCAGCATGTTCAGAACCATGTTTCTGTGAATAACTCCTGAACCGTAAGTCACAGACGCTCGCTCTTGGCTGCATTCGATTCAGCTCGTGGCAGCCAGTCTAAAAAACACTATCTTGGACTTCTCTGCATGTTTCCCAGGCGAGCAATTGGCAGCATGTTCAGAACCATGTTTCTGAGGCTAATTCCTTAACCGTAAGTCCTAGACGCTCGATCTTGGCGGCATTCGTCTCAGCGCCTGGCAATTAGTATAGGAGCACTGTGTTTGACTTCTCTGGATGTTTCCCAGGCGAGTTATTGACAAGTAAATCCTAGACGCTCGATCTTGGTTATTTTCGCTTTCGCGGCTGGCAGTAAAAGAACCATGTTTCTGTGAATAACTCTTGAACCGTAAGTCACAGACGCTCGCTCTTGGCTGCATTCGATTCAGCTCGTGGCAGCCAGTCTAAAAAACACTATCTTGGACTTCTCTGCATGTTTCCCAGGCGAGCAATTGGCAGCATGTTCAGAACCATGTTTCTGTGAATAACTCCTGAACCGTAAGTCACAGACGCTCGCTCTTGGCTGCATTCGATTCAGCTCGTGGCAGCCAGTCTAAAAAACACTATCTTGGACTTCTCTGCATGTTTCCCAGGCGAGCAATTGGCAGCATGTTCAGAACCATGTTTCTGTGAATAACTCCTGAACCGTAAGTCACAGACGCTCGCTCTTGGCTGCATTCGATTCAGCTCGTGGCAGCCAGTCTAAAAAACACTATCTTGGACTTTTCTGCATGTTTCCCAGGCGAGCAATTGGCAGCATGTTCAGAACCATGTTTCTGAGGCTAATTCCTTAACCGTAAGTCCTAGACGCTCGATCTTGGCGGCATTCGTCTCAGCGCCTGGCAATTAGTATGGGAGCACTGTGTTTGACTTCTCTGGATGTTTCCCAGGCGAGTTATTGACAAGTAAATCCTAAACGCTCGATCTTGGTTATTTTCGCTTTCGCGGCTGGCAGTAAAAGAACCATGTTTCTGTGAATAACTCTTGAACCGTAAGTCACAGACGCTCGCTCTTGGCTGCATTCGATTCAGCTCGTGGCAGCCAGTCTAAAAAACACTATCTTGGACTTCTCTGCATGTTTCCCAGGCGAGCAATTGGCAGCATGTTCAGAACCATGTTTCTGAGGCTAATTCCTTAACCGTAAGTCCTAGACGCTCGATCTTGGCGGCATTCGTCTCAGCGCCTGGCAATTAGTATGGGAGCACTGTGTTTGACTTCTCTGGATGTTTCCCAGGCGAGTTATTGACAAGTAAATCCTAGACGCTCGATCTTGGTTATTTTCGCTTTCGCGGCTGGCAGTAAAAGAACCATGTTTCTGTGAATAACTCTTGAACCGTAAGTCACAGACGCTCGCTCTTGGCTGCATTCGATTCAGCTCGTGGCAGCCAGTCTAAAAAACACTATCTTGGACTTCTCTGCATGTTTCCCAGGCGAGCAATTGGCAGCATGTTCAGAACCATGTTTCTGTGAATAACTCCTGAACCGTAAGTCACAGACGCTCGCTCTTGGCTGCATTCGATTCAGCTCGTGGCAGCCAGTCTAAAAAACACTATCTTGGACTTCTCTGCATGTTTCCCAGGCGAGCAATTGGCAGCATGTTCAGAACCATGTTTCTGAGGCTAATTCCTTAACCGTAAGTCCTAGACGCTCGATCTTGGCGGCATTCGTCTCAGCGCCTGGCAATTAGTATGGGAGCACTGTGTTTGACTTCTCTGGATGTTTCCCAGGCGAGTTATTGACAAGTAAATCCTAGACGCTCGATCTTGGTTATTTTCGCTTTCGCGGCTGGCAGTAAAAGAACCATGTTTCTGTGAATAACTCTTGAACCGTAAGTCACAGACGCTCGATCTTGGCGGCATTCGTCTCAGCGCCTGGCAATTAGTATGGGAGCACTGTGTTTGACTTCTCTGGTTGTTTCCCAGGCGAGTTATTGACAAGTAAATCCTAGACGCTCGATCTTGGTTATTTTCGCTTTCGCGGCTGGCAGTAAAAGAACCATGTTTCTGTGAATAACTCTTGAACCGTAAGTCACAGACGCTCGCTCTTGGCTGCATTCGATTCAGCTCGTGGCAGCCAGTCTAAAAAACACTATCTTGGACTTCTCTGCATGTTTCCCAGGCGAGCAATTGGCAGCATGTTCAGAACCATGTTTCTGTGAATAACTCCTGAACCTTAAGTCACAGACGCTCGCTCTTGGCTGCATTCGATTCAGCTCGTGGCAGCCAGTCTAAAAAACACTATCTTGGACTTCTCTGCATGTTTCCCAGGCGAGCAATTGGCAGCATGTTCAGAACCATGTTTCTGTGAATAACTCCTGAACCGTAAGTCACAGACGCTCGCTCTTGGCTGCATTCGATTCAGCTCGTGGCAGCCAGTCTAAAAAACACTATCTTGGACTTCTCTGCATGTTTCCAAGGCGAGCAATTGGCAGCATGTTCAGAACCATGTTTCTGAGGCTAATTCCTTAACCGTAAGTCCTAGACGCTCGATCTTGGCGGCATTCGTCTCAGCGCCTGGCAATTAGTATAGGAGCACTGTGTTTGACTTCTCTGGATGTTTCCCAGGCGAGTTATTGACAAGTAAATCCTAGACGCTCGATCTTGGTTATTTTCGCTTTCGCGGCTGGCAGTAAAAGAACCATGTTTCTGTGAATAACTCTTGAACCGTAAGTCACAGACGCTCGCTCTTGGCTGCATTCGATTCAGCTCGTGGCAGCCAGTCTAAAAAACACTATCTTGGACTTCTCTGCATGTTTCCCAGGCGAGCAATTGGCAGCATGTTCAGAACCATGTTTCTGTGAATAACTCCTGAACCGTAAGTCACAGACGCTCGCTCTTGGCTGCATTCGATTCAGCTCGTGGCAGCCAGTCTAAAAAACACTATCTTGTACTTCTCTGCATGTTTCCCAGGCGAGCAATTGGCAGCATGTTCAGAACCATGTTTCTGAGGCTAATTCCTTAACCGTAAGTCCTAGACGCTCGATCTTGGCGGCATTCGTCTCAGCGCCTGGCAATTAGTATAGGAGCACTGTGTTTGACTTCTCTGGATGTTTCCCAGGCGAGTTATTGACAAGTAAATCCTAGACGCTCGATCTTGGTTATTTTCGCTTTCGCGGCTGGCAGTAAAAGAACCATGTTTCTGTGAATAACTCTTGAACCGTAAGTCACAGACGCTCGCTCTTGGCTGCATTCGATTCAGCTCGTGGCAGCCAGTCTAAAAAACACTATCTTGGACTTCTCTGCATGTTTCCCGGGCGAGCAATTGGCAGCATGTTCAGAACCATGTTTCTGTGAATAACTCCTGAACCGTAAGTCACAGACGCTCGCTCTTGGCTGCATTCGATTCAGCTCGTGGCAGCCAGTCTAAAAAACACTATCTTGGACTTCTCTGCATGTTTCCCAGGCGAGCAATTGGCAGCATGTTCAGAACCATGTTTCTGTGAATAACTCCTGAACCGTAAGTCACAGACGCTCGCTCTTGGCTGCATTCGATTCAGCTCGTGGCAGCCAGTCTAAAAAACACTATCTTGGACTTCTCTGCATGTTTCCCAGGCGAGCAATTGGCAGCATGTTCAGAACCATGTTTCTGTGAATAACTCCTGAACCGTAAGTCACAGACGCTCGCTCTTGGCTGCATTCGATTCAGCTCGTGGCAGCCAGTCTAAAAAACACTATCTTGGACTTCTCTGCATGTTTCCCAGGCGAGCAATTGGCAGCATGTTCAGAACCATGTTTCTGAGGCTAATTCCTTAACCGTAAGTCCTAGACGCTCGATCTTGGCGGCATTCGTCTCAGCGCCTGGCAATTAGTATAGGAGCACTGTGTTTGACTTCTCTGGATGTTTCCCAGGCGAGTTATTGACAAGTAAATCCTAGACGCTCGATCTTGGTTATTTTCGCTTTCGCGGCTGGCAGTAAAAGAACCATGTTTCTGTGAATAACTCTTGAACCGTAAGTCACAGACGCTCGCTCTTGGCTGCATTCGATTCAGCTCGTGGCAGCCAGTCTAAAAAACACTATCTTGGACTTCTCTGCATGTTTCCCAGGCGAGCAATTGGCAGCATGTTCAGAACCATGTTTCTGTGAATAACTCCTGAACCTTAAGTCACAGACGCTCGCTCTTGGCTGCATTCGATTCAGCTCGTGGCAGCCAGTCTAAAAAACACTATCTTGGACTTCTCTGCATGTTTCCCAGGCGAGCAATTGGCAGCATGTTCAGAACCATGTTTCTGTGAATAACTCCTGAACCGTAAGTCACAGACGCTCGCTCTTGGCTGCATTCGATTCAGCTCGTGGCAGCCAGTCTAAAAAACACTATCTTGGACTTCTCTGCATGTTTCCAAGGCGAGCAATTGGCAGCATGTTCAGAACCATGTTTCTGAGGCTAATTCCTTAACCGTAAGTCCTAGACGCTCGATCTTGGCGGCATTCGTCTCAGCGCCTGGCAATTAGTATAGGAGCACTGTGTTTGACTTCTCTGGATGTTTCCCAGGCGAGTTATTGACAAGTAAATCCTAGACGCTCGATCTTGGTTATTTTCGCTTTCGCGGCTGGCAGTAAAAGAACCATGTTTCTGTGAATAACTCTTGAACCGTAAGTCACAGACGCTCGCTCTTGGCTGCATTCGATTCAGCTCGTGGCAGCCAGTCTAAAAAACACTATCTTGGACTTCTCTGCATGTTTCCCAGGCGAGCAATTGGCAGCATGTTCAGAACCATGTTTCTGTGAATAACTCCTGAACCGTAAGTCACAGACGCTCGCTCTTGGCTGCATTCGATTCAGCTCGTGGCAGCCAGTCTAAAAAACACTATCTTGGACTTCTCTGCATGTTTCCCAGGCGAGCAATTGGCAGCATGTTCAGAACCATGTTTCTGTGAATAACTCCTGAACCGTAAGTCACAGACGCTCGCTCTTGGCTGCATTCGATTCAGCTCGTGGCAGCCAGTCTAAAAAACACTATTTTGGACTTCTCTGCATGTTTCCAAGGCGAGCAATTGGCAGCATGTTCAGAACCATGTTTCTGAGGCTAATTCCTTAACCGTAAGTCCTAGACGCTCGATCTTGGCGGCATTCGTCTCAGCGCCTGGCAATTAGTATAGGAGCACTGTGTTTGACTTCTCTGGATGTTTCCCAGGCGAGTTATTGACAAGTAAATCCTAGACGCTCGATCTTGGTTATTTTCGCTTTCGCGGCTGGCAGTAAAAGAACCATGTTTCTGTGAATAACTCTTGAACCGTAAGTCACAGACGCTCGCTCTTGGCTGCATTCGATTCAGCTCGTGGCAGCCAGTCTAAAAAACACTATCTTGGACTTCTCTGCATGTTTCCCAGGCGAGCAATTGGCAGCATGTTCAGAACCATGTTTCTGTGAATAACTCCTGAACCGTAAGTCACAGACGCTCGCTCTTGGCTGCATTCGATTCAGCTCGTGGCAGCCAGTCTAAAAAACACTATCTTGGACTTCTCTGCATGTTTCCCAGGCGAGCAATTGGCAGCATGTTCAGAACCATGTTTCTGAGGCTAATTCCTTAACCGTAAGTCCTAGACGCTCGATCTTGGCGGCATTCGTCTCAGCGCCTGGCAATTAGTATAGGAGCACTGTGTTTGACTTCTCTGGATGTTTCCCAGGCGAGTTATTGACAAGTAAATCCTAGACGCTCGATCTTGGTTATTTTCGCTTTCGCGGCTGGCAGTAAAAGAACCATGTTTCTGTGAATAACTCTTGAACCGTAAGTCACAGACGCTCGCTCTTGGCTGCATTCGATTCAGCTCGTGGCAGCCAGT
This sequence comes from Rhinoderma darwinii, assembly GCF_050947455.1. NCBI lineage: Eukaryota > Metazoa > Chordata > Amphibia > Anura > Rhinodermatidae > Rhinoderma > Rhinoderma darwinii. The sequence goes on from NW_027462931.1 coordinate 24,026, forward strand.
CTAAAAAACACTATCTTGGACTTCTCTGCATGTTTCCCAGGCGAGCAATTGGCAGCATGTTCAGAACCATGTTTCTGTGAATAACTCCTGAACCGTAAGTCACAGACGCTCGCTCTTGGCTGCATTCGATTCAGCTCGTGGCAGCCAGTCTAAAAAACACTATCTTGGACTTCTCTGCATGTTTCCCAGGCGAGCAATTGGCAGCATGTTCAGAACCATGTTTCTGTGAATAACTCCTGAACCGTAAGTCACAGACGCTCGCTCTTGGCTGCATTCGATTCAGCTCGTGGCAGCCAGTCTAAAAAACACTATCTTGGACTTCTCTGCATGTTTCCCAGGCGAGCAATTGGCAGCATGTTCAGAACCATGTTTCTGAGGCTAATTCCTTAACCGTAAGTCCTAGACGCTCGATCTTGGCGGCATTCGTCTCAGCGCCTGGCAATTAGTATAGGAGCACTGTGTTTGACTTCTCTGGATGTTTCCCAGGCGAGTTA
>NW_027462932.1:0-24462 GCF_050947455.1 Rhinoderma darwinii
GGCAGCCAGTCTAAAAAACACTATCTTGGACTTCTCTGCATGTTCCTAAGGCAAATGTTTCTAAAGCTAATTCTTGAACCGTAAGTCCTAGACGCTCGATCTTGGCGGCATTCGTCTCAGCGCCTGGCAATTAGTATAGGAGCACTGTGTTTGACTTCTCTGGATGTTTCCCAGGCGAGTTATTGACAAGTAAATCCTAGACGCTCGATCTTGGTTATTTTCGCTTTCGCGGCTGGCAGTAAAAGAACCATGTTTCTGTGAATAACTCCTGAACCGTAAGTCCTAGACGCTCGCTCTTGGCTGCATTCGATTCAGCTCGTGGCAGCCAGTCTAAAAAACACTATCTTGGACTTCTCTGCATGTTTCCCAGGCGAGCAATTGGCAGCATGTTCAGAACCATGTTTCTGTGAATAACTCCTGAACCGTAAGTCCTAGACGCTCGCTCTTGGCTGCATTCGATTCAGCTCGTGGCAGCCAGTCTAAAAAACACTATCTTGGACTTCTCTGCATGTTCCTAAGGCAAATGTTTCTAAAGCTAATTCTTGAACCGTAAGTCCTAGACGCTCGATCTTGGCGGCATTCGTCTCAGCGCCTGGCAATTAGTATAGGAGCACTGTGTTTGACTTCTCTGGATGTTTCCCAGGCGAGTTATTGACAAGTAAATCCTAGACGCTCGATCTTGGTTATTTTCGCTTTCGCGGCTGGCAGTAAAAGAACCATGTTTCTGTGAATAACTCCTGAACCGTAAGTCCTAGACGCTCGCTCTTGGCTGCATTCGATTCAGCTCGTGGCAGCCAGTCTAAAAAACACTATCTTGGACTTCTCTGCATGTTTCCCAGGCGAGCAATTGGCAGCATGTTCAGAACCATGTTTCTGTGAATAACTCCTGAACCGTAAGTCCTAGACGCTCGCTCTTGGCTGCATTCGATTCAGCTCGTGGCAGCCAGTCTAAAAAACACTATCTTGGACTTCTCTGCATGTTCCTAAGGCAAATGTTTCTAAAGCTAATTCTTGAACCGTAAGTCCTAGACGCTCGATCTTGGCGGCATTCGTCTCAGCGCCTGGCAATTAGTATAGGAGCACTGTGTTTGACTTCTCTGGATGTTTCCCAGGCGAGTTATTGACAAGTAAATCCTAGACGCTCGATCTTGGTTATTTTCGCTTTCGCGGCTGGCAGTAAAAGAACCATGTTTCTGTGAATAACTCCTGAACCGTAAGTCCTAGACGCTCGCTCTTGGCTGCATTCGATTCAGCTCGTGGCAGCCAGTCTAAAAAACACTATCTTGGACTTCTCTGCATGTTTCCCAGGCGAGCAATTGGCAGCATGTTCAGAACCATGTTTCTGTGAATAACTCCTGAACCGTAAGTCCTAGACGCTCGCTCTTGGCTGCATTCGATTCAGCTCGTGGCAGCCAGTCTAAAAAACACTATCTTGGACTTCTCTGCATGTTTCCCAGGCGAGAAATTGGCAGCATGTTCAGAACCATGTTTCTGTGAATAACTCCTGAACCGTAAGTCCTAGACGCTCGCTCTTGGCTGCATTCGATTCAGCTCGTGGCAGCCAGTCTAAAAAACACTATCTCGGACTTCTCTGCATGTTTCCCAGGCGAGCAATTGGCAGCATGTTCAGAACCATGTTTCTGTGAATAACTCCTGAACCGTAAGTCCTAGACGCTCGCTCTTGGCTGCATTCGATTCAGCTCGTGGCAGCCAGTCTAAAAAACACTATCTTGGACTTCTCTGCATGTTTCCCAGGCGAGAAATTGGCAGCATGTTCAGAACCATGTTTCTGTGAATAACTCCTGAACCGTAAGTCCTAGACGCTCGATCTTGGCGGCATTCGTCTCAGCGCCTGGCAATTAGTATAGGAGCACTGTGTTTGACTTCTCTGGATGTTTCCCAGGCGAGTTATTGACAAGTAAATCCTAGACGCTCGATCTTGGTTATTTTCGCTTTCGCGGCTGGCAGTAAAAGAACCATGTTTCTGTGAATAACTCCTGAACCGTAAGTCCTAGACGCTCGCTCTTGGCTGCATTCGATTCAGCTCGTGGCAGCCAGTCTAAAAAACACTATCTTGGACTTCTCTGCATGTTTCCCAGGCGAGAAATTGGCAGCATGTTCAGAACCATGTTTCTGTGAATAACTCCTGAACCGTAAGTCCTAGACGCTCGATCTTGGCGGCATTCGTCTCAGCGCCTGGCAATTAGTATAGGAGCACTGTGTTTGACTTCTCTGGATGTTTCCCAGGCGAGTTATTGACAAGTAAATCCTAGACGCTCGATCTTGGTTATTTTCGCTTTCGCGGCTGGCAGTAAAAGAACCATGTTTCTGTGAATAACTCCTGAACCGTAAGTCCTAGACGCTCGCTCTTGGCTGCATTCGATTCAGCTCGTGGCAGCCAGTCTAAAAAACACTATCTTGGACTTCTCTGCATGTTTCCCAGGCGAGAAATTGGCAGCATGTTCAGAACCATGTTTCTGTGAATAACTCCTGAACCGTAAGTCCTAGACGCTCGCTCTTGGCTGCATTCGATTCAGCTCGTGGCAGCCAGTCTAAAAAACACTATCTTGGACTTCTCTGCATGTTTCCCAGGCGAGCAATTGGCAGCATGTTCAGAACCATGTTTCTGTGAATAACTCCTGAACCGTAAGTCCTAGACGCTCGCTCTTGGCTGCATTCGATTCAGCTCGTGGCAGCCAGTCTAAAAAACACTATCTTGGACTTCTCTGCATGTTTCCCAGGCGAGAAATTGGCAGCATGTTCAGAACCATGTTTCTGTGAATAACTCCTGAACCGTAAGTCCTAGACGCTCGATCTTGGCGGCATTCGTCTCAGCGCCTGGCAATTAGTATAGGAGCACTGTGTTTGACTTCTCTGGATGTTTCCCAGGCGAGTTATTGACAAGTAAATCCTAGACGCTCGATCTTGGTTATTTTCGCTTTCGCGGCTGGCAGTAAAAGAACCATGTTTCTGTGAATAACTCCTGAACCGTAAGTCCTAGACGCTCGCTCTTGGCTGCATTCGATTCAGCTCGTGGCAGCCAGTCTAAAAAACACTATCTTGGACTTCTCTGCATGTTTCCCAGGCGAGCAATTGGCAGCATGTTCAGAACCATGTTTCTGTGAATAACTCCTGAACCGTAAGTCCTAGACGCTCGCTCTTGGCTGCATTCGATTCAGCTCGTGGCAGCCAGTCTAGAAAACACTATCTTGGACTTCTCTGCATGTTTCCCAGGCGAGAAATTGGCAGCATGTTCAGAACCATGTTTCTGTGAATAACTCCTGAACCGTAAGTCCTAGACGCTCGATCTTGGCGGCATTCGTCTCAGCGCCTGGCAATTAGTATAGGAGCACTGTGTTTGACTTCTCTGGATGTTTCCCAGGCGAGTTATTGACAAGTAAATCCTAGACGCTCGATCTTGGTTATTTTCGCTTTCGCGGCTGGCAGTAAAAGAACCATGTTTCTGTGAATAACTCCTGAACCGTAAGTCCTAGACGCTCGCTCTTGGCTGCATTCGATTCAGCTCGTGGCAGCCAGTCTAAAAAACACTATCTTGGACTTCTCTGCATGTTTCCCAGGCGAGCAATTGGCAGCATGTTCAGAACCATGTTTCTGTGAATAACTCCTGAACCGTAAGTCCTAGACGCTCGCTCTTGGCTGCATTCGATTCAGCTCGTGGCAGCCAGTCTAGAAAACACTATCTTGGACTTCTCTGCATGTTTCCCAGGCGAGCAATTGGCAGCATGTTCAGAACCATGTTTCTGTGAATAACTCCTGAACCGTAAGTCACAGACGCTCGCTCTTGGCTGCATTCGATTCAGCTCGTGGCAGCCAGTCTAAAAAACACTATCTTGGACTTCTCTGCATGTTCCTAAGGCAAATGTTTCTAAAGCTAATTCTTGAACCGTAAGTCCTAGACGCTCGATCTTGGCGGCATTCGTCTCAGCGCCTGGCAATTAGTATAGGAGCACTGTGTTTGACTTCTCTGGATGTTTCCCAGGCGAGTTATTGACAAGTAAATCCTAGACGCTCGATCTTGGTTATTTTCGCTTTCGCGGCTGGCAGTAAAAGAACCATGTTTCTGTGAATAACTCCTGAACCGTAAGTCCTAGACGCTCGCTCTTGGCTGCATTCGATTCAGCTCGTGGCAGCCAGTCTAAAAAACACTATCTTGGACTTCTCTGCATGTTTCCCAGGCGAGCAATTGGCAGCATGTTCAGAACCATGTTTCTGTGAATAACTCCTGAACCGTAAGTCCTAGACGCTCGCTCTTGGCTGCATTCGATTCAGCTCGTGGCAGCCAGTCTAAAAAACACTATCTTGGACTTCTCTGCATGTTCCTAAGGCAAATGTTTCTAAAGCTAATTCTTGAACCGTAAGTCCTAGACGCTCGATCTTGGCGGCATTCGTCTCAGCGCCTGGCAATTAGTATAGGAGCACTGTGTTTGACTTCTCTGGATGTTTCCCAGGCGAGTTATTGACAAGTAAATCCTAGACGCTCGATCTTGGTTATTTTCGCTTTCGCGGCTGGCAGTAAAAGAACCATGTTTCTGTGAATAACTCCTGAACCGTAAGTCCTAGACGCTCGCTCTTGGCTGCATTCGATTCAGCTCGTGGCAGCCAGTCTAAAAAACACTATCTTGGACTTCTCTGCATGTTTCCCAGGCGAGCAATTGGCAGCATGTTCAGAACCATGTTTCTGTGAATAACTCCTGAACCGTAAGTCCTAGACGCTCGATCTTGGCGGCATTCGTCTCAGCGCCTGGCAATTAGTATAGGAGCACTGTGTTTGACTTCTCTGGATGTTTCCCAGGCGAGTTATTGACAAGTAAATCCTAGACGCTCGATCTTGGTTATTTTCGCTTTCGCGGCTGGCAGTAAAAGAACCATGTTTCTGTGAATAACTCCTGAACCGTAAGTCCTAGACGCTCGCTCTTGGCTGCATTCGATTCAGCTCGTGGCAGCCAGTCTAAAAAACACTATCTTGGACTTCTCTGCATGTTTCCCAGGCGAGCAATTGGCAGCATGTTCAGAACCATGTTTCTGTGAATAACTCCTGAACCGTAAGTCACAGACGCTCGCTCTTGGCTGCATTCGATTCAGCTCGTGGCAGCCAGTCTAAAAAACACTATCTTGGACTTCTCTGCATGTTCCTAAGGCAAATGTTTCTAAAGCTAATTCTTGAACCGTAAGTCCTAGACGCTCGATCTTGGCGGCATTCGTCTCAGCGCCTGGCAATTAGTATAGGAGCACTGTGTTTGACTTCTCTGGATGTTTCCCAGGCGAGTTATTGACAAGTAAATCCTAGACGCTCGATCTTGGTTATTTTCGCTTTCGCGGCTGGCAGTAAAAGAACCATGTTTCTGTGAATAACTCCTGAACCGTAAGTCCTAGACGCTCGCTCTTGGCTGCATTCGATTCAGCTCGTGGCAGCCAGTCTAAAAAACACTATCTTGGACTTCTCTGCATGTTTCCCAGGCGAGCAATTGGCAGCATGTTCAGAACCATGTTTCTGTGAATAACTCCTGAACCGTAAGTCCTAGACGCTCGCTCTTGGCTGCATTCGATTCAGCTCGTGGCAGCCAGTCTAAAAAACACTATCTTGGACTTCTCTGCATGTTCCTAAGGCAAATGTTTCTAAAGCTAATTCTTGAACCGTAAGTCCTAGACGCTCGATCTTGGCGGCATTCGTCTCAGCGCCTGGCAATTAGTATAGGAGCACTGTGTTTGACTTCTCTGGATGTTTCCCAGGCGAGTTATTGACAAGTAAATCCTAGACGCTCGATCTTGGTTATTTTCGCTTTCGCGGCTGGCAGTAAAAGAACCATGTTTCTGTGAATAACTCCTGAACCGTAAGTCCTAGACGCTCGCTCTTGGCTGCATTCGATTCAGCTCGTGGCAGCCAGTCTAAAAAACACTATCTTGGACTTCTCTGCATGTTTCCCAGGCGAGCAATTGGCAGCATGTTCAGAACCATGTTTCTGTGAATAACTCCTGAACCGTAAGTCCTAGACGCTCGCTCTTGGCTGCATTCGATTCAGCTCGTGGCAGCCAGTCTAAAAAACACTATCTTGGACTTCTCTGCATGTTCCTAAGGCAAATGTTTCTAAAGCTAATTCTTGAACCGTAAGTCCTAGACGCTCGATCTTGGCGGCATTCGTCTCAGCGCCTGGCAATTAGTATAGGAGCACTGTGTTTGACTTCTCTGGATGTTTCCCAGGCGAGTTATTGACAAGTAAATCCTAGACGCTCGATCTTGGTTATTTTCGCTTTCGCGGCTGGCAGTAAAAGAACCATGTTTCTGTGAATAACTCCTGAACCGTAAGTCCTAGACGCTCGCTCTTGGCTGCATTCGATTCAGCTCGTGGCAGCCAGTCTAAAAAACACTATCTTGGACTTCTCTGCATGTTTCCCAGGCGAGCAATTGGCAGCATGTTCAGAACCATGTTTCTGTGAATAACTCCTGAACCGTAAGTCCTAGACGCTCGCTCTTGGCTGCATTCGATTCAGCTCGTGGCAGCCAGTCTAAAAAACACTATCTTGGACTTCTCTGCATGTTCCTAAGGCAAATGTTTCTAAAGCTAATTCTTGAACCGTAAGTCCTAGACGCTCGATCTTGGCGGCATTCGTCTCAGCGCCTGGCAATTAGTATAGGAGCACTGTGTTTGACTTCTCTGGATGTTTCCCAGGCGAGTTATTGACAAGTAAATCCTAGACGCTCGATCTTGGTTATTTTCGCTTTCGCGGCTGGCAGTAAAAGAACCATGTTTCTGTGAATAACTCCTGAACCGTAAGTCCTAGACGCTCGCTCTTGGCTGCATTCGATTCAGCTCGTGGCAGCCAGTCTAAAAAACACTATCTTGGACTTCTCTGCATGTTTCCCAGGCGAGCAATTGGCAGCATGTTCAGAACCATGTTTCTGTGAATAACTCCTGAACCGTAAGTCCTAGACGCTCGCTCTTGGCTGCATTCGATTCAGCTCGTGGCAGCCAGTCTAAAAAACACTATCTTGGACTTCTCTGCATGTTTCCCAGGCGAGAAATTGGCAGCATGTTCAGAACCATGTTTCTGTGAATAACTCCTGAACCGTAAGTCCTAGACGCTCGCTCTTGGCTGCATTCGATTCAGCTCGTGGCAGCCAGTCTAAAAAACACTATCTCGGACTTCTCTGCATGTTTCCCAGGCGAGCAATTGGCAGCATGTTCAGAACCATGTTTCTGTGAATAACTCCTGAACCGTAAGTCCTAGACGCTCGCTCTTGGCTGCATTCGATTCAGCTCGTGGCAGCCAGTCTAAAAAACACTATCTTGGACTTCTCTGCATGTTTCCCAGGCGAGAAATTGGCAGCATGTTCAGAACCATGTTTCTGTGAATAACTCCTGAACCGTAAGTCCTAGACGCTCGATCTTGGCGGCATTCGTCTCAGCGCCTGGCAATTAGTATAGGAGCACTGTGTTTGACTTCTCTGGATGTTTCCCAGGCGAGTTATTGACAAGTAAATCCTAGACGCTCGATCTTGGTTATTTTCGCTTTCGCGGCTGGCAGTAAAAGAACCATGTTTCTGTGAATAACTCCTGAACCGTAAGTCCTAGACGCTCGCTCTTGGCTGCATTCGATTCAGCTCGTGGCAGCCAGTCTAAAAAACACTATCTTGGACTTCTCTGCATGTTTCCCAGGCGAGCAATTGGCAGCATGTTCAGAACCATGTTTCTGTGAATAACTCCTGAACCGTAAGTCCTAGACGCTCGCTCTTGGCTGCATTCGATTCAGCTCGTGGCAGCCAGTCTAGAAAACACTATCTTGGACTTCTCTGCATGTTTCCCAGGCGAGCAATTGGCAGCATGTTCAGAACCATGTTTCTGTGAATAACTCCTGAACCGTAAGTCACAGACGCTCGCTCTTGGCTGCATTCGATTCAGCTCGTGGCAGCCAGTCTAAAAAACACTATCTTGGACTTCTCTGCATGTTCCTAAGGCAAATGTTTCTAAAGCTAATTCTTGAACCGTAAGTCCTAGACGCTCGATCTTGGCGGCATTCGTCTCAGCGCCTGGCAATTAGTATAGGAGCACTGTGTTTGACTTCTCTGGATGTTTCCCAGGCGAGTTATTGACAAGTAAATCCTAGACGCTCGATCTTGGTTATTTTCGCTTTCGCGGCTGGCAGTAAAAGAACCATGTTTCTGTGAATAACTCCTGAACCGTAAGTCCTAGACGCTCGCTCTTGGCTGCATTCGATTCAGCTCGTGGCAGCCAGTCTAAAAAACACTATCTTGGACTTCTCTGCATGTTTCCCAGGCGAGCAATTGGCAGCATGTTCAGAACCATGTTTCTGTGAATAACTCCTGAACCGTAAGTCCTAGACGCTCGCTCTTGGCTGCATTCGATTCAGCTCGTGGCAGCCAGTCTAAAAAACACTATCTTGGACTTCTCTGCATGTTCCTAAGGCAAATGTTTCTAAAGCTAATTCTTGAACCGTAAGTCCTAGACGCTCGATCTTGGCGGCATTCGTCTCAGCGCCTGGCAATTAGTATAGGAGCACTGTGTTTGACTTCTCTGGATGTTTCCCAGGCGAGTTATTGACAAGTAAACCCTAGACGCTCGATCTTGGTTATTTTCGCTTTCGCGGCTGGCAGTAAAAGAACCATGTTTCTGTGAATAACTCCTGAACCGTAAGTCCTAGACGCTCGCTCTTGGCTGCATTCGATTCAGCTCGTGGCAGCCAGTCTAAAAAACACTATCTTGGACTTCTCTGCATGTTTCCCAGGCGAGAAATTGGCAGCATGTTCAGAACCATGTTTCTGTGAATAACTCCTGAACCGTAAGTCCTAGACGCTCGATCTTGGCGGCATTCGTCTCAGCGCCTGGCAATTAGTATAGGAGCACTGTGTTTGACTTCTCTGGATGTTTCCCAGGCGAGTTATTGACAAGTAAATCCTAGACGCTCGATCTTGGTTATTTTCGCTTTCGCGGCTGGCAGTAAAAGAACCATGTTTCTGTGAATAACTCCTGAACCGTAAGTCCTAGACGCTCGCTCTTGGCTGCATTCGATTCAGCTCGTGGCAGCCAGTCTAAAAAACACTATCTTGGACTTCTCTGCATGTTTCCCAGGCGAGCAATTGGCAGCATGTTCAGAACCATGTTTCTGTGAATAACTCCTGAACCGTAAGTCCTAGACGCTCGCTCTTGGCTGCATTCGATTCAGCTCGTGGCAGCCAGTCTAGAAAACACTATCTTGGACTTCTCTGCATGTTTCCCAGGCGAGCAATTGGCAGCATGTTCAGAACCATGTTTCTGTGAATAACTCCTGAACCGTAAGTCACAGACGCTCGCTCTTGGCTGCATTCGATTCAGCTCGTGGCAGCCAGTCTAAAAAACACTATCTTGGACTTCTCTGCATGTTCCTAAGGCAAATGTTTCTAAAGCTAATTCTTGAACCGTAAGTCCTAGACGCTCGATCTTGGCGGCATTCGTCTCAGCGCCTGGCAATTAGTATAGGAGCACTGTGTTTGACTTCTCTGGATGTTTCCCAGGCGAGTTATTGACAAGTAAATCCTAGACGCTCGATCTTGGTTATTTTCGCTTTCGCGGCTGGCAGTAAAAGAACCATGTTTCTGTGAATAACTCCTGAACCGTAAGTCCTAGACGCTCGCTCTTGGCTGCATTCGATTCAGCTCGTGGCAGCCAGTCTAAAAAACACTATCTTGGACTTCTCTGCATGTTTCCCAGGCGAGCAATTGGCAGCATGTTCAGAACCATGTTTCTGTGAATAACTCCTGAACCGTAAGTCCTAGACGCTCGCTCTTGGCTGCATTCGATTCAGCTCGTGGCAGCCAGTCTAAAAAACACTATCTTGGACTTCTCTGCATGTTCCTAAGGCAAATGTTTCTAAAGCTAATTCTTGAACCGTAAGTCCTAGACGCTCGATCTTGGCGGCATTCGTCTCAGCGCCTGGCAATTAGTATAGGAGCACTGTGTTTGACTTCTCTGGATGTTTCCCAGGCGAGTTATTGACAAGTAAATCCTAGACGCTCGATCTTGGTTATTTTCGCTTTCGCGGCTGGCAGTAAAAGAACCATGTTTCTGTGAATAACTCCTGAACCGTAAGTCCTAGACACTCGCTCTTGGCTGCATTCGATTCAGCTCGTGGCAGCCAGTCTAAAAAACACTATCTTGGACTTCTCTGCATGTTTCCCAGGCGAGCAATTGGCAGCATGTTCAGAACCATGTTTCTGTGAATAACTCCTGAACCGTAAGTCCTAGACGCTCGATCTTGGCGGCATTCGTCTCAGCGCCTGGCAATTAGTATAGGAGCACTGTGTTTGACTTCTCTGGATGTTTCCCAGGCGAGTTATTGACAAGTAAATCCTAGACGCTCGATCTTGGTTATTTTCGCTTTCGCGGCTGGCAGTAAAAGAACCATGTTTCTGTGAATAACTCCTGAACCGTAAGTCCTAGACGCTCGCTCTTGGCTGCATTCGATTCAGCTCGTGGCAGCCAGTCTAAAAAACACTATCTTGGACTTCTCTGCATGTTTCCCAGGCGAGCAATTGGCAGCATGTTCAGAACCATGTTTCTGTGAATAACTCCTGAACCGTAAGTCCTAGACGCTCGCTCTTGGCTGCATTCGATTCAGCTCGTGGCAGCCAGTCTAAAAAACACTATCTTGGACTTCTCTGCATGTTCCTAAGGCAAATGTTTCTAAAGCTAATTCTTGAACCGTAAGTCCTAGACGCTCGATCTTGGCGGCATTCGTCTCAGCGCCTGGCAATTAGTATAGGAGCACTGTGTTTGACTTCTCTGGATGTTTCCCAGGCGAGTTATTGACAAGTAAATCCTAGACGCTCGATCTTGGTTATTTTCGCTTTCGCGGCTGGCAGTAAAAGAACCATGTTTCTGTGAATAACTCCTGAACCGTAAGTCCTAGACGCTCGCTCTTGGCTGCATTCGATTCAGCTCGTGGCAGCCAGTCTAAAAAACACTATCTTGGACTTCTCTGCATGTTTCCCAGGCGAGCAATTGGCAGCATGTTCAGAACCATGTTTCTGTGAATAACTCCTGAACCGTAAGTCCTAGACGCTCGCTCTTGGCTGCATTCGATTCAGCTCGTGGCAGCCAGTCTAAAAAACACTATCTTGGACTTCTCTGCATGTTCCTAAGGCAAATGTTTCTAAAGCTAATTCTTGAACCGTAAGTCCTAGACGCTCGATCTTGGCGGCATTCGTCTCAGCGCCTGGCAATTAGTATAGGAGCACTGTGTTTGACTTCTCTGGATGTTTCCCAGGCGAGTTATTGACAAGTAAATCCTAGACGCTCGATCTTGGTTATTTTCGCTTTCGCGGCTGGCAGTAAAAGAACCATGTTTCTGTGAATAACTCCTGAACCGTAAGTCCTAGACGCTCGCTCTTGGCTGCATTCGATTCAGCTCGTGGCAGCCAGTCTAAAAAACACTATCTTGGACTTCTCTGCATGTTTCCCAGGCGAGCAATTGGCAGCATGTTCAGAACCATGTTTCTGTGAATAACTCCTGAACCGTAAGTCCTAGACGCTCGCTCTTGGCTGCATTCGATTCAGCTCGTGGCAGCCAGTCTAAAAAACACTATCTTGGACTTCTCTGCATGTTCCTAAGGCAAATGTTTCTAAAGCTAATTCTTGAACCGTAAGTCCTAGACGCTCGATCTTGGCGGCATTCGTCTCAGCGCCTGGCAATTAGTATAGGAGCACTGTGTTTGACTTCTCTGGAGGTTTCCCAGGCGAGTTATTGACAAGTAAATCCTAGACGCTCGATCTTGGTTATTTTCGCTTTCGCGGCTGGCAGTAAAAGAACCATGTTTCTGTGAATAACTCCTGAACCGTAAGTCCTAGACGCTCGCTCTTGGCTGCATTCGATTCAGCTCGTGGCAGCCAGTCTAAAAAACACTATCTTGGACTTCTCTGCATGTTTCCCAGGCGAGCAATTGGCAGCATGTTCAGAACCATGTTTCTGTGAATAACTCCTGAACCGTAAGTCCTAGACGCTCGCTCTTGGCTGCATTCGATTCAGCTCGTGGCAGCCAGTCTAAAAAACACTATCTTGGACTTCTCTGCATGTTTCCCAGGCGAGAAATTGGCAGCATGTTCAGAACCATGTTTCTGTGAATAACTCCTGAACCGTAAGTCCTAGACGCTCGCTCTTGGCTGCATTCGATTCAGCTCGTGGCAGCCAGTCTAAAAAACACTATCTCGGACTTCTCTGCATGTTTCCCAGGCGAGCAATTGGCAGCATGTTCAGAACCATGTTTCTGTGAATAACTCCTGAACCGTAAGTCCTAGACGCTCGCTCTTGGCTGCATTCGATTCAGCTCGTGGCAGCCAGTCTAAAAAACACTATCTTGGACTTCTCTGCATGTTTCCCAGGCGAGCAATTGGCAGCATGTTCAGAACCATGTTTCTGTGAATAACTCCTGAACCGTAAGTCCTAGACGCTCGCTCTTGGCTGCATTCGATTCAGCTCGTGGCAGCCAGTCTAGAAAACACTATCTTGGACTTCTCTGCATGTTTCCCAGGCGAGCAATTGGCAGCATGTTCAGAACCATGTTTCTGTGAATAACTCCTGAACCGTAAGTCACAGACGCTCGCTCTTGGCTGCATTCGATTCAGCTCGTGGCAGCCAGTCTAAAAAACACTATCTTGGACTTCTCTGCATGTTCCTAAGGCAAATGTTTCTAAAGCTAATTCTTGAACCGTAAGTCCTAGACGCTCGATCTTGGCGGCATTCGTCTCAGCGCCTGGCAATTAGTATAGGAGCACTGTGTTTGACTTCTCTGGATGTTTCCCAGGCGAGTTATTGACAAGTAAATCCTAGACGCTCGATCTTGGTTATTTTCGCTTTCGCGGCTGGCAGTAAAAGAACCATGTTTCTGTGAATAACTCCTGAACCGTAAGTCCTAGACGCTCGCTCTTGGCTGCATTCGATTCAGCTCGTGGCAGCCAGTCTAAAAAACACTATCTTGGACTTCTCTGCATGTTTCCCAGGCGAGCAATTGGCAGCATGTTCAGAACCATGTTTCTGTGAATAACTCCTGAACCGTAAGTCCTAGACGCTCGCTCTTGGCTGCATTCGATTCAGCTCGTGGCAGCCAGTCTAAAAAACACTATCTTGGACTTCTCTGCATGTTCCTAAGGCAAATGTTTCTAAAGCTAATTCTTGAACCGTAAGTCCTAGACGCTCGATCTTGGCGGCATTCGTCTCAGCGCCTGGCAATTAGTATAGGAGCACTGTGTTTGACTTCTCTGGATGTTTCCCAGGCGAGTTATTGACAAGTAAACCCTAGACGCTCGATCTTGGTTATTTTCGCTTTCGCGGCTGGCAGTAAAAGAACCATGTTTCTGTGAATAACTCCTGAACCGTAAGTCCTAGACGCTCGCTCTTGGCTGCATTCGATTCAGCTCGTGGCAGCCAGTCTAAAAAACACTATCTTGGACTTCTCTGCATGTTTCCCAGGCGAGAAATTGGCAGCATGTTCAGAACCATGTTTCTGTGAATAACTCCTGAACCGTAAGTCCTAGACGCTCGATCTTGGCGGCATTCGTCTCAGCGCCTGGCAATTAGTATAGGAGCACTGTGTTTGACTTCTCTGGATGTTTCCCAGGCGAGTTATTGACAAGTAAATCCTAGACGCTCGATCTTGGTTATTTTCGCTTTCGCGGCTGGCAGTAAAAGAACCATGTTTCTGTGAATAACTCCTGAACCGTAAGTCCTAGACGCTCGCTCTTGGCTGCATTCGATTCAGCTCGTGGCAGCCAGTCTAAAAAACACTATCTTGGACTTCTCTGCATGTTTCCCAGGCGAGCAATTGGCAGCATGTTCAGAACCATGTTTCTGTGAATAACTCCTGAACCGTAAGTCCTAGACGCTCGCTCTTGGCTGCATTCGATTCAGCTCGTGGCAGCCAGTCTAAAAAACACTATCTTGGACTTCTCTGCATGTTTCCCAGGCGAGAAATTGGCAGCATGTTCAGAACCATGTTTCTGTGAATAACTCCTGAACCGTAAGTCCTAGACGCTCGATCTTGGCGGCATTCGTCTCAGCGCCTGGCAATTAGTATAGGAGCACTGTGTTTGACTTCTCTGGATGTTTCCCAGGCGAGTTATTGACAAGTAAATCCTAGACGCTCGATCTTGGTTATTTTCGCTTTCGCGGCTGGCAGTAAAAGAACCATGTTTCTGTGAATAACTCCTGAACCGTAAGTCCTAGACGCTCGCTCTTGGCTGCATTCGATTCAGCTCGTGGCAGCCAGTCTAAAAAACACTATCTTGGACTTCTCTGCATGTTTCCCAGGCGAGCAATTGGCAGCATGTTCAGAACCATGTTTCTGTGAATAACTCCTGAACCGTAAGTCCTAGACGCTCGCTCTTGGCTGCATTCGATTCAGCTCGTGGCAGCCAGTCTAAAAAACACTATCTTGGACTTCTCTGCATGTTCCTAAGGCAAATGTTTCTAAAGCTAATTCTTGAACCGTAAGTCCTAGACGCTCGATCTTGGCGGCATTCGTCTCAGCGCCTGGCAATTAGTATAGGAGCACTGTGTTTGACTTCTCTGGATGTTTCCCAGGCGAGTTATTGACAAGTAAATCCTAGACGCTCGATCTTGGTTATTTTCGCTTTCGCGGCTGGCAGTAAAAGAACCATGTTTCTGTGAATAACTCCTGAACCGTAAGTCCTAGACGCTCGCTCTTGGCTGCATTCGATTCAGCTCGTGGCAGCCAGTCTAAAAAACACTATCTTGGACTTCTCTGCATGTTTCCCAGGCGAGAAATTGGCAGCATGTTCAGAACCATGTTTCTGTGAATAACTCCTGAACCGTAAGTCCTAGACGCTCGATCTTGGCGGCATTCGTCTCAGCGCCTGGCAATTAGTATAGGAGCACTGTGTTTGACTTCTCTGGATGTTTCCCAGGCGAGTTATTGACAAGTAAATCCTAGACGCTCGATCTTGGTTATTTTCGCTTTCGCGGCTGGCAGTAAAAGAACCATGTTTCTGTGAATAACTCCTGAACCGTAAGTCCTAGACGCTCGCTCTTGGCTGCATTCGATTCAGCTCGTGGCAGCCAGTCTAAAAAACACTATCTTGGACTTCTCTGCATGTTTCCCAGGCGAGCAATTGGCAGCATGTTCAGAACCATGTTTCTGTGAATAACTCCTGAACCGTAAGTCCTAGACGCTCGCTCTTGGCTGCATTCGATTCAGCTCGTGGCAGCCAGTCTAAAAAACACTATCTTGGACTTCTCTGCATGTTTCCCAGGCGAGCAATTGGCAGCATGTTCAGAACCATGTTTCTGTGAATAACTCCTGAACCGTAAGTCACAGGCGCTCGCTCTTGGCTGCATTCGATTCAGCTCGTGGCAGCCAGTCTAAAAAACACTATCTTGGACTTCTCTGCATGTTCCTAAGGCAAATGTTTCTAAAGCTAATTCTTGAACCGTAAGTCCTAGACGCTCGATCTTGGCGGCATTCGTCTCAGCGCCTGGCAATTAGTATAGGAGCACTGTGTTTGACTTCTCTGGATGTTTCCCAGGCGAGTTATTGACAAGTAAATCCTAGACGCTCGATCTTGGTTATTTTCGCTTTCGCGGCTGGCAGTAAAAGAACCATGTTTCTGTGAATAACTCCTGAACCGTAAGTCCTAGACGCTCGCTCTTGGCTGCATTCGATTCAGCTCGTGGCAGCGAGTCTAAAAAACACTATCTTGGACTTCTCTGCATGTTTCCCAGGCGAGAAATTGGCAGCATGTTCAGAACCATGTTTCTGTGAATAACTCCTGAACCGTAAGTCCTAGACGCTCGCTCTTGGCTGCATTCGATTCAGCTCGTGGCAGGCAGTCTAAAAAACACTATCTTGGACTTCTCTGCATGTTTCCCAGGCGAGCAATTGGCAGCATGTTCAGAACCATGTTTCTGTGAATAACTCCTGAACCGTAAGTCCTAGACGCTCGCTCTTGGCTGCATTCGATTCAGCTCGTGGCAGCCAGTCTAAAAAACACTATCTTGGACTTCTCTGCATGTTTCCCAGGCGAGAAATTGGCAGCATGTTCAGAACCATGTTTCTGTGAATAACTCCTGAACCGTAAGTCCTAGACGCTCGCTCTTGGCTGCATTCGATTCAGCTCGTGGCAGCCAGTCTAAAAAACACTATCTTGGACTTCTCTGCATGTTCCTAAGGCAAATGTTTCTAAAGCTAATTCTTGAACCGTAAGTCCTAGACGCTCGATCTTGGCGGCATTCGTCTCAGCGCCTGGCAATTAGTATAGGAGCACTGTGTTTGACTTCTCTGGATGTTTCCCAGGCGAGTTATTGACAAGTAAATCCTAGACGCTCGATCTTGGTTATTTTCGCTTTCGCGGCTGGCAGTAAAAGAACCATGTTTCTGTGAATAACTCCTGAACCGTAAGTCCTAGACGCTCGCTCTTGGCTGCATTCGATTCAGCTCGTGGCAGCCAGTCTAAAAAACACTATCTTGGACTTCTCTGCATGTTTCCCAGGCGAGAAATTGGCAGCATGTTCAGAACCATGTTTCTGTGAATAACTCCTGAACCGTAAGTCCTAGACGCTCGATCTTGGCGGCATTCGTCTCAGCGCCTGGCAATTAGTATAGGAGCACTGTGTTTGACTTCTCTGGATGTTTCCCAGGCGAGTTATTGACAAGTAAATCCTAGACGCTCGATCTTGGTTATTTTCGCTTTCGCGGCTGGCAGTAAAAGAACCATGTTTCTGTGAATAACTCCTGAACCGTAAGTCCTAGACGCTCGCTCTTGGCTGCATTCGATTCAGCTCGTGGCAGCCAGTCTAAAAAACACTATCTTGGACTTCTCTGCATGTTTCCCAGGCGAGAAATTGGCAGCATGTTCAGAACCATGTTTCTGTGAATAACTCCTGAACCGTAAGTCCTAGACGCTCGCTCTTGGCTGCATTCGATTCAGCTCGTGGCAGCCAGTCTAAAAAACACTATCTTGGACTTCTCTGCATGTTTCCCAGGCGAGCAATTGGCAGCATGTTCAGAACCATGTTTCTGTGAATAACTCCTGAACCGTAAGTCCTAGACGCTCGCTCTTGGCTGCATTCGATTCAGCTCGTGGCAGCCAGTCTAAAAAACACTATCTTGGACTTCTCTGCATGTTTCCCAGGCGAGAAATTGGCAGCATGTTCAGAACCATGTTTCTGTGAATAACTCCTGAACCGTAAGTCCTAGACGCTCGATCTTGGCGGCATTCGTCTCAGCGCCTGGCAATTAGTATAGGAGCACTGTGTTTGACTTCTCTGGATGTTTCCCAGGCGAGTTATTGACAAGTAAATCCTAGACGCTCGATCTTGGTTATTTTCGCTTTCGCGGCTGGCAGTAAAAGAACCATGTTTCTGTGAATAACTCCTGAACCGTAAGTCCTAGACGCTCGCTCTTGGCTGCATTCGATTCAGCTCGTGGCAGCCAGTCTAAAAAACACTATCTTGGACTTCTCTGCATGTTTCCCAGGCGAGCAATTGGCAGCATGTTCAGAACCATGTTTCTGTGAATAACTCCTGAACCGTAAGTCCTAGACGCTCGCTCTTGGCTGCATTCGATTCAGCTCGTGGCAGCCAGTCTAAAAAACACTATCTTGGACTTCTCTGCATGTTCCTAAGGCAAATGTTTCTAAAGCTAATTCTTGAACCGTAAGTCCTAGACGCTCGATCTTGGCGGCATTCGTCTCAGCGCCTGGCAATTAGTATAGGAGCACTGTGTTTGACTTCTCTGGATGTTTCCCAGGCGAGTTATTGACAAGTAAATCCTAGACGCTCGATCTTGGTTATTTTCGCTTTCGCGGCTGGCAGTAAAAGAACCATGTTTCTGTGAATAACTCCTGAACCGTAAGTCCTAGACGCTCGCTCTTGGCTGCATTCGATTCAGCTCGTGGCAGCCAGTCTAAAAAACACTATCTTGGACTTCTCTGCATGTTTCCCAGGCGAGCAATTGGCAGCATGTTCAGAACCATGTTTCTGTGAATAACTCCTGAACCGTAAGTCCTAGACGCTCGCTCTTGGCTGCATTCGATTCAGCTCGTGGCAGCCAGTCTAAAAAACACTATCTTGGACTTCTCTGCATGTTCCTAAGGCAAATGTTTCTAAAGCTAATTCTTGAACCGTAAGTCCTAGACGCTCGATCTTGGCGGCATTCGTCTCAGCGCCTGGCAATTAGTATAGGAGCACTGTGTTTGACTTCTCTGGATGTTTCCCAGGCGAGTTATTGACAAGTAAATCCTAGACGCTCGATCTTGGTTATTTTCGCTTTCGCGGCTGGCAGTAAAAGAACCATGTTTCTGTGAATAACTCCTGAACCGTAAGTCCTAGACGCTCGCTCTTGGCTGCATTCGATTCAGCTCGTGGCAGCCAGTCTAAAAAACACTATCTTGGACTTCTCTGCATGTTTCCCAGACGAGAAATTGGCAGCATGTTCAGAACCATGTTTCTGTGAATAACTCCTGAACCGTAAGTCCTAGACGCTCGATCTTGGCGGCATTCGTCTCAGCGCCTGGCAATTAGTATAGGAGCACTGTGTTTGACTTCTCTGGATGTTTCCCAGGCGAGTTATTGACAAGTAAATCCTAGACGCTCGATCTTGGTTATTTTCGCTTTCGCGGCTGGCAGTAAAAGAACCATGTTTCTGTGAATAACTCCTGAACCGTAAGTCCTAGACGCTCGCTCTTGGCTGCATTCGATTCAGCTCGTGGCAGCCAGTCTAAAAAACACTATCTTGGACTTCTCTGCATGTTTCCCAGGCGAGAAATTGGCAGCATGTTCAGAACCATGTTTCTGTGAATAACTCCTGAACCGTAAGTCCTAGACGCTCGCTCTTGGCTGCATTCGATTCAGCTCGTGGCAGCCAGTCTAAAAAACACTATCTTGGACTTCTCTGCATGTTTCCCAGGCGAGAAATTGGCAGCATGTTCAGAACCATGTTTCTGTGAATAACTCCTGAACCGTAAGTCCTAGACGCTCGATCTTGGCGGCATTCGTCTCAGCGCCTGGCAATTAGTATAGGAGCACTGTGTTTGACTTCTCTGGATGTTTCCCAGGCGAGTTATTGACAAGTAAATCCTAGACGCTCGATCTTGGTTATTTTCGCTTTCGCGGCTGGCAGTAAAAGAACCATGTTTCTGTGAATAACTCCTGAACCGTAAGTCCTAGACGCTCGCTCTTGGCTGCATTCGATTCAGCTCGTGGCAGCCAGTCTAAAAAACACTATCTTGGACTTCTCTGCATGTTTCCCAGGCGAGAAATTGGCAGCATGTTCAGAACCATGTTTCTGTGAATAACTCCTGAACCGTAAGTCCTAGACGCTCGCTCTTGGCTGCATTCGATTCAGCTCGTGGCAGCCAGTCTAAAAAACACTATCTTGGACTTCTCTGCATGTTTCCCAGGCGAGCAATTGGCAGCATGTTCAGAACCATGTTTCTGTGAATAACTCCTGAACCGTAAGTCCTAGACGCTCGCTCTTGGCTGCATTCGATTCAGCTCGTGGCAGCCAGTCTAAAAAACACTATCTTGGACTTCTCTGCATGTTTCCCAGGCGAGAAATTGGCAGCATGTTCAGAACCATGTTTCTGTGAATAACTCCTGAACCGTAAGTCCTAGACGCTCGATCTTGGCGGCATTCGTCTCAGCGCCTGGCAATTAGTATAGGAGCACTGTGTTTGACTTCTCTGGATGTTTCCCAGGCGAGTTATTGACAAGTAAATCCTAGACGCTCGATCTTGGTTATTTTCGCTTTCGCGGCTGGCAGTAAAAGAACCATGTTTCTGTGAATAACTCCTGAACCGTAAGTCCTAGACGCTCGCTCTTGGCTGCATTCGATTCAGCTCGTGGCAGCCAGTCTAAAAAACACTATCTTGGACTTCTCTGCATGTTTCCCAGGCGAGCAATTGGCAGCATGTTCAGAACCATGTTTCTGTGAATAACTCCTGAACCGTAAGTCCTAGACGCTCGCTCTTGGCTGCATTCGATTCAGCTCGTGGCAGCCAGTCTAAAAAACACTATCTTGGACTTCTCTGCATGTTCCTAAGGCAAATGTTTCTAAAGCTAATTCTTGAACCGTAAGTCCTAGACGCTCGATCTTGGCGGCATTCGTCTCAGCGCCTGGCAATTAGTATAGGAGCACTGTGTTTGACTTCTCTGGATGTTTCCCAGGCGAGTTATTGACAAGTAAATCCTAGACGCTCGATCTTGGTTATTTTCGCTTTCGCGGCTGGCAGTAAAAGAACCATGTTTCTGTGAATAACTCCTGAACCGTAAGTCCTAGACGCTCGCTCTTGGCTGCATTCGATTCAGCTCGTGGCAGCCAGTCTAAAAAACACTATCTTGGACTTCTCTGCATGTTTCCCAGGCGAGCAATTGGCAGCATGTTCAGAACCATGTTTCTGTGAATAACTCCTGAACCGTAAGTCCTAGACGCTCGCTCTTGGCTGCATTCGATTCAGCTCGTGGCAGCCAGTCTAAAAAACACTATCTTGGACTTCTCTGCATGTTCCTAAGGCAAATGTTTCTAAAGCTAATTCTTGAACCGTAAGTCCTAGACGCTCGATCTTGGCGGCATTCGTCTCAGCGCCTGGCAATTAGTATAGGAGCACTGTGTTTGACTTCTCTGGATGTTTCCCAGGCGAGTTATTGACAAGTAAATCCTAGACGCTCGATCTTGGTTATTTTCGCTTTCGCGGCTGGCAGTAAAAGAACCATGTTTCTGTGAATAACTCCTGAACCGTAAGTCCTAGACGCTCGCTCTTGGCTGCATTCGATTCAGCTCGTGGCAGCCAGTCTAAAAAACACTATCTTGGACTTCTCTGCATGTTTCCCAGACGAGAAATTGGCAGCATGTTCAGAACCATGTTTCTGTGAATAACTCCTGAACCGTAAGTCCTAGACGCTCGATCTTGGCGGCATTCGTCTCAGCGCCTGGCAATTAGTATAGGAGCACTGTGTTTGACTTCTCTGGATGTTTCCCAGGCGAGTTATTGACAAGTAAATCCTAGACGCTCGATCTTGGTTATTTTCGCTTTCGCGGCTGGCAGTAAAAGAACCATGTTTCTGTGAATAACTCCTGAACCGTAAGTCCTAGACGCTCGCTCTTGGCTGCATTCGATTCAGCTCGTGGCAGCCAGTCTAAAAAACACTATCTTGGACTTCTCTGCATGTTTCCCAGGCGAGAAATTGGCAGCATGTTCAGAACCATGTTTCTGTGAATAACTCCTGAACCGTAAGTCCTAGACGCTCGCTCTTGGCTGCATTCGATTCAGCTCGTGGCAGCCAGTCTAAAAAACACTATCTTGGACTTCTCTGCATGTTTTCCAGGCGAGCAATTGGCAGCATGTTCAGAACCATGTTTCTGTGAATAACTCCTGAACCGTAAGTCCTAGACGCTCGCTCTTGGCTGCATTCGATTCAGCTCGTGGCAGCGAGTCTAAAAAACACTATCTTGGACTTCTCTGCATGTTTCCCAGGCGAGAAATTGGCAGCATGTTCAGAACCATGTTTCTGTGAATAACTCCTGAACCGTAAGTCCTAGACGCTCGCTCTTGGCTGCATTCGATTCAGCTCGTGGCAGGCAGTCTAAAAAACACTATCTTGGACTTCTCTGCATGTTTCCCAGGCGAGCAATTGGCAGCATGTTCAGAACCATGTTTCTGTGAATAACTCCTGAACCGTAAGTCCTAGACGCTCGCTCTTGGCTGCATTCGATTCAGCTCGTGGCAGCCAGTCTAAAAAACACTATCTTGGACTTCTCTGCATGTTTCCCAGGCGAGAAATTGGCAGCATGTTCAGAACCATGTTTCTGTGAATAACTCCTGAACCGTAAGTCCTAGACGCTCGCTCTTGGCTGCATTCGATTCAGCTCGTGGCAGCCAGTCTAAAAAACACTATCTTGGACTTCTCTGCATGTTCCTAAGGCAAATGTTTCTAAAGCTAATTCTTGAACCGTAAGTCCTAGACGCTCGATCTTGGCGGCATTCGTCTCAGCGCCTGGCAATTAGTATAGGAGCACTGTGTTTGACTTCTCTGGATGTTTCCCAGGCGAGTTATTGACAAGTAAATCCTAGACGCTCGATCTTGGTTATTTTCGCTTTCGCGGCTGGCAGTAAAAGAACCATGTTTCTGTGAATAACTCCTGAACCGTAAGTCCTAGACGCTCGCTCTTGGCTGCATTCGATTCAGCTCGTGGCAGCCAGTCTAAAAAACACTATCTTGGACTTCTCTGCATGTTTCCCAGGCGAGAAATTGGCAGCATGTTCAGAACCATGTTTCTGTGAATAACTCCTGAACCGTAAGTCCTAGACGCTCGATCTTGGCGGCATTCGTCTCAGCGCCTGGCAATTAGTATAGGAGCACTGTGTTTGACTTCTCTGGATGTTTCCCAGGCGAGTTATTGACAAGTAAATCCTAGACGCTCGATCTTGGTTATTTTCGCTTTCGCGGCTGGCAGTAAAAGAACCATGTTTCTGTGAATAACTCCTGAACCGTAAGTCCTAGACGCTCGCTCTTGGCTGCATTCGATTCAGCTCGTGGCAGCCAGTCTAAAAAACACTATCTTGGACTTCTCTGCATGTTTCCCAGGCGAGAAATTGGCAGCATGTTCAGAACCATGTTTCTGTGAATAACTCCTGAACCGTAAGTCCTAGACGCTCGCTCTTGGCTGCATTCGATTCAGCTCGTGGCAGCCAGTCTAAAAAACACTATCTTGGACTTCTCTGCATGTTTCCCAGGCGAGCAATTGGCAGCATGTTCAGAACCATGTTTCTGTGAATAACTCCTGAACCGTAAGTCCTAGACGCTCGCTCTTGGCTGCATTCGATTCAGCTCGTGGCAGCCAGTCTAAAAAACACTATCTTGGACTTCTCTGCATGTTTCCCAGGCGAGAAATTGGCAGCATGTTCAGAACCATGTTTCTGTGAATAACTCCTGAACCGTAAGTCCTAGACGCTCGATCTTGGCGGCATTCGTCTCAGCGCCTGGCAATTAGTATAGGAGCACTGTGTTTGACTTCTCTGGATGTTTCCCAGGCGAGTTATTGACAAGTAAATCCTAGACGCTCGATCTTGGTTATTTTCGCTTTCGCGGCTGGCAGTAAAAGAACCATGTTTCTGTGAATAACTCCTGAACCGTAAGTCCTAGACGCTCGCTCTTGGCTGCATTCGATTCAGCTCGTGGCAGCCAGTCTAAAAAACACTATCTTGGACTTCTCTGCATGTTTCCCAGGCGAGCAATTGGCAGCATGTTCAGAACCATGTTTCTGTGAATAACTCCTGAACCGTAAGTCCTAGACGCTCGCTCTTGGCTGCATTCGATTCAGCTCGTGGCAGCCAGTCTAAAAAACACTATCTTGGACTTCTCTGCATGTTCCTAAGGCAAATGTTTCTAAAGCTAATTCTTGAACCGTAAGTCCTAGACGCTCGATCTTGGCGGCATTCGTCTCAGCGCCTGGCAATTAGTATAGGAGCACTGTGTTTGACTTCTCTGGATGTTTCCCAGGCGAGTTATTGACAAGTAAATCCTAGACGCTCGATCTTGGTTATTTTCGCTTTCGCGGCTGGCAGTAAAAGAACCATGTTTCTGTGAATAACTCCTGAACCGTAAGTCCTAGACGCTCGCTCTTGGCTGCATTCGATTCAGCTCGTGGCAGCCAGTCTAAAAAACACTATCTTGGACTTCTCTGCATGTTTCCCAGGCGAGCAATTGGCAGCATGTTCAGAACCATGTTTCTGTGAATAACTCCTGAACCGTAAGTCCTAGACGCTCGCTCTTGGCTGCATTCGATTCAGCTCGTGGCAGCCAGTCTAAAAAACACTATCTTGGACTTCTCTGCATGTTCCTAAGGCAAATGTTTCTAAAGCTAATTCTTGAACCGTAAGTCCTAGACGCTCGATCTTGGCGGCATTCGTCTCAGCGCCTGGCAATTAGTATAGGAGCACTGTGTTTGACTTCTCTGGATGTTTCCCAGGCGAGTTATTGACAAGTAAATCCTAGACGCTCGATCTTGGTTATTTTCGCTTTCGCGGCTGGCAGTAAAAGAACCATGTTTCTGTGAATAACTCCTGAACCGTAAGTCCTAGACGCTCGCTCTTGGCTGCATTCGATTCAGCTCGTGGCAGCCAGTCTAAAAAACACTATCTTGGACTTCTCTGCATGTTTCCCAGACGAGAAATTGGCAGCATGTTCAGAACCATGTTTCTGTGAATAACTCCTGAACCGTAAGTCCTAGACGCTCGATCTTGGCGGCATTCGTCTCAGCGCCTGGCAATTAGTATAGGAGCACTGTGTTTGACTTCTCTGGATGTTTCCCAGGCGAGTTATTGACAAGTAAATCCTAGACGCTCGATCTTGGTTATTTTCGCATTCGCGGCTGGCAGTAAAAGAACCATGTTTCTGTGAATAACTCCTGAACCGTAAGTCCTAGACGCTCGTTCTTGG
>NW_027462933.1:0-24459 GCF_050947455.1 Rhinoderma darwinii
GTGAATAACTCCTGAACCGTAAGTCCTAGACGCTCGCTCTTGGCTGCATTCGATTCAGCTCGTGGCAGCCAGTCTAAAAAACACTATCTTGGACTTCTCTGCATGTTTCCCAGGCGAGCAATTGGCAGCATGTTCAGAACCATGTGTCTGTGAATAACTCCTGAACCGTAAGTCACAGACGCTCGCTCTTGGCTGCATTCGATTCAGCTCGTGGCAGCCAGTCTAAAAAACACTATCTTGGACTCCTCTGCATGTTCCTAAGGCAAATGTTTCTAAAGCTAATTCTTGAACCGTAAGTCCTAGACGCTCGATCTTGGCGGCATTCGTCTCAGCGCCTGGCAATTAGTATAGGAGCACTGTGTTTGACTTCTCTGGATGTTTCCCAGGCGAGTTATTGACAAGTAAATCCTAGACGCTCGATCTTGGTTATTTTCGCTTTCGCGGCTGGCAGTAAAAGAACCATGTTTCTGTGAATAACTCCTGAACCGTAAGTCCTAGACGCTCGCTCTTGGCTGCATTCGATTCAGCTCGTGGCAGCCAGTCTAAAAAACACTATCTTGGACTTCTCTGCATGTTTCCCAGGCGAGAAATTGGCAGCATGTTCAGAACCATGTTTCTGTGAATAACTCCTGAACCGTAAGTCCTAGACGCTCGATCTTGGCGGCATTCGTCTCAGCGCCTGGCAATTAGTATAGGAGCACTGTGTTTGACTTCTCTGGATGTTTCCCAGGCGAGTTATTGACAAGTAAATCCTAGACGCTCGATCTTGGTTATTTTCGCTTTCGCGGCTGGCAGTAAAAGAACCATGTTTCTGTGAATAACTCCTGAACCGTAAGTCCTAGACGCTCGCTCTTGGCTGCATTCGATTCAGCTCGTGGCAGCCAGTCTAAAAAACACTATCTTGGACTTCTCTGCATGTTTCCCAGGCGAGAAATTGGCAGCATGTTCAGAACCATGTTTCTGTGAATAACTCCTGAACCGTAAGTCCTAGACGCTCGCTCTTGGCTGCATTCGATTCAGCTCGTGGCAGCCAGTCTAAAAAACACTATCTTGGACTTCTCTGCATGTTTCCCAGGCGAGAAATTGGCAGCATGTTCAGAACCATGTTTCTGTGAATAACTCCTGAACCGTAAGTCCTAGACGCTCGCTCTTGGCTGCATTCGATTCAGCTCGTGGCAGCCAGTCTAAAAAACACTATCTTGGACTTCTCTGCATGTTTCCCAGGCGAGAAATTGGCAGCATGTTCAGAACCATGTTTCTGTGAATAACTCCTGAACCGTAAGTCCTAGACGCTCGCTCTTGGCTGCATTCGATTCAGCTCGTGGCAGCCAGTCTAAAAAACACTATCTTGGACTTCTCTGCATGTTTCCCAGGCGAGAAATTGGCAGCATGTTCAGAACCATGTTTCTGTGAATAACTCCTGAACCGTAAGTCCTAGACGCTCGCTCTTGGCTGCATTCGATTCAGCTCGTGGCAGCCAGTCTAAAAAACACTATCTTGGACTTCTCTGCATGTTTCCCAGGCGAGAAATTGGCAGCATGTTCAGAACCATGTTTCTGTGAATAACTCCTGAACCGTAAGTCCTAGACGCTCGCTCTTGGCTGCATTCGATTCAGCTCGTGGCAGCCAGTCTAAAAAACACTATCTTGGACTTCTCTGCATGTTTCCCAGGCGAGAAATTGGCAGCATGTTCAGAACCATGTTTCTGTGAATAACTCCTGAACCGTAAGTCCTAGACGCTCGATCTTGGCGGCATTCGTCTCAGCGCCTGGCAGTTAGTATAGGAGCACTGTGTTTGACTTCTCTGGATGTTTCCCAGGCGAGTTATTGACAAGTAAATCCTAGACGCTCGATCTTGGTTATTTTCGCTTTCGCGGCTGGCAGTAAAAGAACCATGTTTCTGTGAATAACTCCTGAACCGTAAGTCCTAGACGCTCGCTCTTGGCTGCATTCGATTCAGCTCGTGGCAGCCAGTCTAAAAAACACTATCTTGGACTTCTCTGCATGTTTCCCAGGCGAGAAATTGGCAGCATGTTCAGAACCATGTTTCTGTGAATAACTCCTGAACCGTAAGTCCTAGACGCTCGCTCTTGGCTGCATTCGATTCAGCTCGTGGCAGCCAGTCTAAAAAACACTATCTTGGACTTCTCTGCATGTTTCCCAGGCGAGCAATTGGCAGCATGTTCAGAACCATGTTTCTGTGAATAACTCCTGAACCGTAAGTCCTAGACGCTCGCTCTTGGCTGCATTCGATTCAGCTCGTGGCAGCCAGTCTAAAAAACACTATCTTGGACTTCTCTGCATGTTTCCCAGGCGAGCAATTGGCAGCATGTTCAGAACCATGTTTCTGTGAATAACTCCTGAACCGTAAGTCCTAGACGCTCGCTCTTGGCTGCATTCGATTCAGCTCGTGGCAGCCAGTCTAAAAAACACTATCTTGGACTTCTCTGCATGTTTCCCAGGCGAGCAATTGGCAGCATGTTCAGAACCATGTTTCTGTGAATAACTCCTGAACCGTAAGTCCTAGACGCTCGATCTTGGCGGCATTCGTCTCAGCGCCTGGCAGTTAGTATAGGAGCACTGTGTTTGACTTCTCTGGATGTTTCCCAGGCGAGTTATTGACAAGTAAATCCTAGACGCTCGATCTTGGTTATTTTCGCTTTCGCGGCTGGCAGTAAAAGAACCATGTTTCTGTGAATAACTCCTGAACCGTAAGTCCTAGACGCTCGCTCTTGGCTGCATTCGATTCAGCTCGTGGCAGCCAGTCTAAAAAACACTATCTTGGACTTCTCTGCATGTTTCCCAGGCGAGAAATTGGCAGCATGTTCAGAACCATGTTTCTGTGAATAACTCCTGAACCGTAAGTCCTAGACGCTCGCTCTTGGCTGCATTCGATTCAGCTCGTGGCAGCCAGTCTAAAAAACACTATCTTGGACTTCTCTGCATGTTTCCCAGGCGAGCAATTGGCAGCATGTTCAGAACCATGTTTCTGTGAATAACTCCTGAACCGTAAGTCCTAGACGCTCGCTCTTGGCTGCATTCGATTCAGCTCGTGGCAGCCAGTCTAAAAAACACTATCTTGGACTTCTCTGCATGTTTCCCAGGCGAGCAATTGGCAGCATGTTCAGAACCATGTTTCTGTGAATAACTCCTGAACCGTAAGTCCTAGACGCTCGCTCTTGGCTGCATTCGATTCAGCTCGTGGCAGCCAGTCTAAAAAACACTATCTTGGACTTCTCTGCATGTTTCCCAGGCGAGAAATTGGCAGCATGTTCAGAACCATGTTTCTGTGAATAACTCCTGAACCGTAAGTCCTAGACGCTCGCTCTTGGCTGCATTCGATTCAGCTCGTGGCAGCCAGTCTAAAAAACACTATCTTGGACTTCTCTGCATGTTTCCCAGGCGAGAAATTGGCAGCATGTTCAGAACCATGTTTCTGTGAATAACTCCTGAACCGTAAGTCCTAGACGCTCGCTCTTGGCTGCATTCGATTCAGCTCGTGGCAGCCAGTCTAAAAAACACTATCTTGGACTTCTCTGCATGTTTCCCAGGCGAGCAATTGGCAGCATGTTCAGAACCATGTTTCTGTGAATAACTCCTGAACCGTAAGTCCTAGACGCTCGCTCTTGGCTGCATTCGATTCAGCTCGTGGCAGCCAGTCTAAAAAACACTATCTTGGACTTCTCTGCATGTTTCCCAGGCGAGAAATTGGCAGCATGTTCAGAACCATGTTTCTGTGAATAACTCCTGAACCGTAAGTCCTAGACGCTCGATCTTGGCGGCATTCGTCTCAGCGCCTGGCAATTAGTATAGGAGCACTGTGTTTGACTTCTCTGGATGTTTCCCAGGCGAGTTATTGACAAGTAAATCCTAGACGCTCGATCTTGGTTATTTTCGCTTTCGCGGCTGGCAGTAAAAGAACCATGTTTCTGTGAATAACTCCTGAACCGTAAGTCCTAGACGCTCGCTCTTGGCTGCATTCGATTCAGCTCGTGGCAGCCAGTCTAAAAAACACTATCTTGGACTTCTCTGCATGTTTCCCAGGCGAGAAATTGGCAGCATGTTCAGAACCATGTTTCTGTGAATAACTCCTGAACCGTAAGTCCTAGACGCTCGATCTTGGCGGCATTCGTCTCAGCGCCTGGCAATTAGTATAGGAGCACTGTGTTTGACTTCTCTGGATGTTTCCCAGGCGAGTTATTGACAAGTAAATCCTAGACGCTCGATCTTGGTTATTTTCGCTTTCGCGGCTGGCAGTAAAAGAACCATGTTTCTGTGAATAACTCCTGAACCGTAAGTCCTAGACGCTCGCTCTTGGCTGCATTCGATTCAGCTCGTGGCAGCCAGTCTAAAAAACACTATCTTGGACTTCTCTGCATGTTTCCCAGGCGAGCAATTGGCAGCATGTTCAGAACCATGTTTCTGTGAATAACTCCTGAACCGTAAGTCCTAGACGCTCGCTCTTGGCTGCATTCGATTCAGCTCGTGGCAGCCAGTCTAAAAAACACTATCTTGGACTTCTCTGCATGTTTCCCAGGCGAGCAATTGGCAGCATGTTCAGAACCATGTTTCTGTGAATAACTCCTGAACCGTAAGTCCTAGACGCTCGCTCTTGGCTGCATTCGATTCAGCTCGTGGCAGCCAGTCTAAAAAACACTATCTTGGACTTCTCTGCATGTTTCCCAGGCGAGAAATTGGCAGCATGTTCAGAACCATGTTTCTGTGAATAACTCCTGAACCGTAAGTCCTAGACGCTCGATCTTGGCGGCATTCGTCTCAGCGCCTGGCAATTAGTATAGGAGCACTGTGTTTGACTTCTCTGGATGTTTCCCAGGCGAGTTATTGACAAGTAAATCCTAGACGCTCGATCTTGGTTATTTTCGCTTTCGCGGCTGGCAGTAAAAGAACCATGTTTCTGTGAATAACTCCTGAACCGTAAGTCCTAGACGCTCGCTCTTGGCTGCATTCGATTCAGCTCGTGGCAGCCAGTCTAAAAAACACTATCTTGGACTTCTCTGCATGTTTCCCAGGCGAGAAATTGGCAGCATGTTCAGAACCATGTTTCTGTGAATAACTCCTGAACCGTAAGTCCTAGACGCTCGCTCTTGGCTGCATTCGATTCAGCTCGTGGCAGCCAGTCTAAAAAACACTATCTTGGACTTCTCTGCATGTTTCCCAGGCGAGAAATTGGCAGCATGTTCAGAACCATGTTTCTGTGAATAACTCCTGAACCGTAAGTCCTAGACGCTCGCTCTTGGCTGCATTCGATTCAGCTCGTGGCAGCCAGTCTAAAAAACACTATCTTGGACTTCTCTGCATGTTTCCCAGGCGAGAAATTGGCAGCATGTTCAGAACCATGTTTCTGTGAATAACTCCTGAACCGTAAGTCCTAGACGCTCGCTCTTGGCTGCATTCGATTCAGCTCGTGGCAGCCAGTCTAAAAAACACTATCTTGGACTTCTCTGCATGTTTCCCAGGCGAGAAATTGGCAGCATGTTCAGAACCATGTTTCTGTGAATAACTCCTGAACCGTAAGTCCTAGACGCTCGCTCTTGGCTGCATTCGATTCAGCTCGTGGCAGCCAGTCTAAAAAACACTATCTTGGACTTCTCTGCATGTTTCCCAGGCGAGAAATTGGCAGCATGTTCAGAACCATGTTTCTGTGAATAACTCCTGAACCGTAAGTCCTAGACGCTCGCTCTTGGCTGCATTCGATTCAGCTCGTGGCAGCCAGTCTAAAAAACACTATCTTGGACTTCTCTGCATGTTTCCCAGGCGAGAAATTGGCAGCATGTTCAGAACCATGTTTCTGTGAATAACTCCTGAACCGTAAGTCCTAGACGCTCGATCTTGGCGGCATTCGTCTCAGCGCCTGGCAATTAGTATAGGAGCACTGTGTTTGACTTCTCTGGATGTTTCCCAGGCGAGTTATTGACAAGTAAATCCTAGACGCTCGATCTTGGTTATTTTCGCTTTCGCGGCTGGCAGTAAAAGAACCATGTTTCTGTGAATAACTCCTGAACCGTAAGTCCTAGACGCTCGCTCTTGGCTGCATTCGATTCAGCTCGTGGCAGCCAGTCTAAAAAACACTATCTTGGACTTCTCTGCATGTTTCCCAGGCGAGCAATTGGCAGCATGTTCAGAACCATGTTTCTGTGAATAACTCCTGAACCGTAAGTCCTAGACGCTCGCTCTTGGCTGCATTCGATTCAGCTCGTGGCAGCCAGTCTAAAAAACACTATCTTGGACTTCTCTGCATGTTTCCCAGGCGAGAAATTGGCAGCATGTTCAGAACCATGTTTCTGTGAATAACTCCTGAACCGTAAGTCCTAGACGCTCGCTCTTGGCTGCATTCGATTCAGCTCGTGGCAGCCAGTCTAAAAAACACTATCTTGGACTTCTCTGCATGTTTCCCAGGCGAGAAATTGGCAGCATGTTCAGAACCATGTTTCTGTGAATAACTCCTGAACCGTAAGTCCTAGACGCTCGCTCTTGGCTGCATTCGATTCAGCTCGTGGCAGCCAGTCTAAAAAACACTATCTTGGACTTCTCTGCATGTTTCCCAGGCGAGAAATTGGCAGCATGTTCAGAACCATGTTTCTGTGAATAACTCCTGAACCGTAAGTCCTAGACGCTCGCTCTTGGCTGCATTCGATTCAGCTCGTGGCAGCCAGTCTAAAAAACACTATCTTGGACTTCTCTGCATGTTTCCCAGGCGAGAAATTGGCAGCATGTTCAGAACCATGTTTCTGTGAATAACTCCTGAACCGTAAGTCCTAGACGCTCGCTCTTGGCTGCATTCGATTCAGCTCGTGGCAGCCAGTCTAAAAAACACTATCTTGGACTTCTCTGCATGTTTCCCAGGCGAGAAATTGGCAGCATGTTCAGAACCATGTTTCTGTGAATAACTCCTGAACCGTAAGTCCTAGACGCTCGCTCTTGGCTGCATTCGATTCAGCTCGTGGCAGCCAGTCTAAAAAACACTATCTTGGACTTCTCTGCATGTTTCCCAGGCGAGAAATTGGCAGCATGTTCAGAACCATGTTTCTGTGAATAACTCCTGAACCGTAAGTCCTAGACGCTCGCTCTTGGCTGCATTCGATTCAGCTCGTGGCAGCCAGTCTAAAAAACACTATCTTGGACTTCTCTGCATGTTTCCCAGGCGAGAAATTGGCAGCATGTTCAGAACCATGTTTCTGTGAATAACTCCTGAACCGTAAGTCCTAGACGCTCGCTCTTGGCTGCATTCGATTCAGCTCGTGGCAGCCAGTCTAAAAAACACTATCTTGGACTTCTCTGCATGTTTCCCAGGCGAGAAATTGGCAGCATGTTCAGAACCATGTTTCTGTGAATAACTCCTGAACCGTAAGTCCTAGACGCTCGCTCTTGGCTGCATTCGATTCAGCTCGTGGCAGCCAGTCTAAAAAACACTATCTTGGACTTCTCTGCATGTTTCCCAGGCGAGAAATTGGCAGCATGTTCAGAACCATGTTTCTGTGAATAACTCCTGAACCGTAAGTCCTAGACGCTCGCTCTTGGCTGCATTCGATTCAGCTCGTGGCAGCCAGTCTAAAAAACACTATCTTGGACTTCTCTGCATGTTTCCCAGGCGAGAAATTGGCAGCATGTTCAGAACCATGTTTCTGTGAATAACTCCTGAACCGTAAGTCCTAGACGCTCGATCTTGGCGGCATTCGTCTCAGCGCCTGGCAATTAGTATAGGAGCACTGTGTTTGACTTCTCTGGATGTTTCCCAGGCGAGTTATTGACAAGTAAATCCTAGACGCTCGATCTTGGTTATTTTCGCTTTCGCGGCTGGCAGTAAAAGAACCATGTTTCTGTGAATAACTCCTGAACCGTAAGTCCTAGACGCTCGCTCTTGGCTGCATTCGATTCAGCTCGTGGCAGCCAGTCTAAAAAACACTATCTTGGACTTCTCTGCATGTTTCCCAGGCGAGCAATTGGCAGCATGTTCAGAACCATGTTTCTGTGAATAACTCCTGAACCGTAAGTCCTAGACGCTCGCTCTTGGCTGCATTCGATTCAGCTCGTGGCAGCCAGTCTAAAAAACACTATCTTGGACTTCTCTGCATGTTTCCCAGGCGAGCAATTGGCAGCATGTTCAGAACCATGTTTCTGTGAATAACTCCTGAACCGTAAGTCACAGACGCTCGCTCTTGGCTGCATTCGATTCAGCTCGTGGCAGCCAGTCTAAAAAACACTATCTTGGACTCCTCTGCATGTTCCTAAGGCAAATGTTTCTAAAGCTAATTCTTGAACCGTAAGTCCTAGACGCTCGATCTTGGCGGCATTCGTCTCAGCGCCTGGCAATTAGTATAGGAGCACTGTGTTTGACTTCTCTGGATGTTTCCCAGGCGAGTTATTGACAAGTAAATCCTAGACGCTCGATCTTGGTTATTTTCGCTTTCGCGGCTGGCAGTAAAAGAACCATGTTTCTGTGAATAACTCCTGAACCGTAAGTCCTAGACGCTCGCTCTTGGCTGCATTCGATTCAGCTCGTGGCAGCCAGTCTAAAAAACACTATCTTGGACTTCTCTGCATGTTTCCCAGGCGAGCAATTGGCAGCATGTTCAGAACCATGTTTCTGTGAATAACTCCTGAACCGTAAGTCCTAGACGCTCGCTCTTGGCTGCATTCGATTCAGCTCGTGGCAGCCAGTCTAAAAAACACTATCTTGGACTTCTCTGCATGTTCCTAAGGCAAATGTTTCTAAAGCTAATTCTTGAACCGTAAGTCCTAGACGCTCGATCTTGGCGGCATTCGTCTCAGCGCCTGGCAATTAGTATAGGAGCACTGTGTTTGACTTCTCTGGATGTTTCCCAGGCGAGTTATTGACAAGTAAATCCTAGACGCTCGATCTTGGTTATTTTCGCTTTCGCGGCTGGCAGTAAAAGAACCATGTTTCTGTGAATAACTCCTGAACCGTAAGTCCTAGACGCTCGCTCTTGGCTGCATTCGATTCAGCTCGTGGCAGCCAGTCTAAAAAACACTATCTTGGACTTCTCTGCATGTTTCCCAGGCGAGAAATTGGCAGCATGTTCAGAACCATGTTTCTGTGAATAACTCCTGAACCGTAAGTCCTAGACGCTCGCTCTTGGCTGCATTCGATTCAGCTCGTGGCAGCCAGTCTAAAAAACACTATCTTGGACTTCTCTGCATGTTTCCCAGGCGAGAAATTGGCAGCATGTTCAGAACCATGTTTCTGTGAATAACTCCTGAACCGTAAGTCCTAGACGCTCGCTCTTGGCTGCATTCGATTCAGCTCGTGGCAGCCAGTCTAAAAAACACTATCTTGGACTTCTCTGCATGTTTCCCAGGCGAGAAATTGGCAGCATGTTCAGAACCATGTTTCTGTGAATAACTCCTGAACCGTAAGTCCTAGACGCTCGCTCTTGGCTGCATTCGATTCAGCTCGTGGCAGCCAGTCTAAAAAACACTATCTTGGACTTCTCTGCATGTTTCCCAGGCGAGAAATTGGCAGCATGTTCAGAACCATGTTTCTGTGAATAACTCCTGAACCGTAAGTCCTAGACGCTCGCTCTTGGCTGCATTCGATTCAGCTCGTGGCAGCCAGTCTAAAAAACACTATCTTGGACTTCTCTGCATGTTTCCCAGGCGAGAAATTGGCAGCATGTTCAGAACCATGTTTCTGTGAATAACTCCTGAACCGTAAGTCCTAGACGCTCGCTCTTGGCTGCATTCGATTCAGCTCGTGGCAGCCAGTCTAAAAAACACTATCTTGGACTTCTCTGCATGTTTCCCAGGCGAGAAATTGGCAGCATGTTCAGAACCATGTTTCTGTGAATAACTCCTGAACCGTAAGTCCTAGACGCTCGCTCTTGGCTGCATTCGATTCAGCTCGTGGCAGCCAGTCTAAAAAACACTATCTTGGACTTCTCTGCATGTTTCCCAGGCGAGAAATTGGCAGCATGTTCAGAACCATGTTTCTGTGAATAACTCCTGAACCGTAAGTCCTAGACGCTCGCTCTTGGCTGCATTCGATTCAGCTCGTGGCAGCCAGTCTAAAAAACACTATCTTGGACTTCTCTGCATGTTTCCCAGGCGAGCAATTGGCAGCATGTTCAGAACCATGTTTCTGTGAATAACTCCTGAACCGTAAGTCCTAGACGCTCGCTCTTGGCTGCATTCGATTCAGCTCGTGGCAGCCAGTCTAAAAAACACTATCTTGGACTTCTCTGCATGTTTCCCAGGCGAGCAATTGGCAGCATGTTCAGAACCATGTTTCTGTGAATAACTCCTGAACCGTAAGTCCTAGACGCTCGATCTTGGCGGCATTCGTCTCAGCGCCTGGCAATTAGTATAGGAGCACTGTGTTTGACTTCTCTGGATGTTTCCCAGGCGAGTTATTGACAAGTAAATCCTAGACGCTCGATCTTGGTTATTTTCGCTTTCGCGGCTGGCAGTAAAAGAACCATGTTTCTGTGAATAACTCCTGAACCGTAAGTCCTAGACGCTCGCTCTTGGCTGCATTCGATTCAGCTCGTGGCAGCCAGTCTAAAAAACACTATCTTGGACTTCTCTGCATGTTTCCCAGGCGAGCAATTGGCAGCATGTTCAGAACCATGTTTCTGTGAATAACTCCTGAACCGTAAGTCCTAGACGCTCGCTCTTGGCTGCATTCGATTCAGCTCGTGGCAGCCAGTCTAAAAAACACTATCTTGGACTTCTCTGCATGTTTCCCAGGCGAGCAATTGGCAGCATGTTCAGAACCATGTTTCTGTGAATAACTCCTGAACCGTAAGTCACAGACGCTCGCTCTTGGCTGCATTCGATTCAGCTCGTGGCAGCCAGTCTAAAAAACACTATCTTGGACTCCTCTGCATGTTCCTAAGGCAAATGTTTCTAAAGCTAATTCTTGAACCGTAAGTCCTAGACGCTCGATCTTGGCGGCATTCGTCTCAGCGCCTGGCAATTAGTATAGGAGCACTGTGTTTGACTTCTCTGGATGTTTCCCAGGCGAGTTATTGACAAGTAAATCCTAGACGCTCGATCTTGGTTATTTTCGCTTTCGCGGCTGGCAGTAAAAGAACCATGTTTCTGTGAATAACTCCTGAACCGTAAGTCCTAGACGCTCGCTCTTGGCTGCATTCGATTCAGCTCGTGGCAGCCAGTCTAAAAAACACTATCTTGGACTTCTCTGCATGTTTCCCAGGCGAGCAATTGGCAGCATGTTCAGAACCATGTTTCTGTGAATAACTCCTGAACCGTAAGTCCTAGACGCTCGCTCTTGGCTGCATTCGATTCAGCTCGTGGCAGCCAGTCTAAAAAACACTATCTTGGACTTCTCTGCATGTTCCTAAGGCAAATGTTTCTAAAGCTAATTCTTGAACCGTAAGTCCTAGACGCTCGATCTTGGCGGCATTCGTCTCAGCGCCTGGCAATTAGTATAGGAGCACTGTGTTTGACTTCTCTGGATGTTTCCCAGGCGAGTTATTGACAAGTAAATCCTAGACGCTCGATCTTGGTTATTTTCGCTTTCGCGGCTGGCAGTAAAAGAACCATGTTTCTGTGAATAACTCCTGAACCGTAAGTCCTAGACGCTCGCTCTTGGCTGCATTCGATTCAGCTCGTGGCAGCCAGTCTAAAAAACACTATCTTGGACTTCTCTGCATGTTTCCCAGGCGAGAAATTGGCAGCATGTTCAGAACCATGTTTCTGTGAATAACTCCTGAACCGTAAGTCCTAGACGCTCGCTCTTGGCTGCATTCGATTCAGCTCGTGGCAGCCAGTCTAAAAAACACTATCTTGGACTTCTCTGCATGTTTCCCAGGCGAGAAATTGGCAGCATGTTCAGAACCATGTTTCTGTGAATAACTCCTGAACCGTAAGTCCTAGACGCTCGATCTTGGCGGCATTCGTCTCAGCGCCTGGCAATTAGTATAGGAGCACTGTGTTTGACTTCTCTGGATGTTTCCCAGGCGAGTTATTGACAAGTAAATCCTAGACGCTCGATCTTGGTTATTTTCGCTTTCGCGGCTGGCAGTAAAAGAACCATGTTTCTGTGAATAACTCCTGAACCGTAAGTCCTAGACGCTCGCTCTTGGCTGCATTCGATTCAGCTCGTGGCAGCCAGTCTAAAAAACACTATCTTGGACTTCTCTGCATGTTTCCCAGGCGAGCAATTGGCAGCATGTTCAGAACCATGTTTCTGTGAATAACTCCTGAACCGTAAGTCCTAGACGCTCGCTCTTGGCTGCATTCAATTCAGCTCGTGGCAGCCAGTCTAAAAAACACTATCTTGGACTTCTCTGCATGTTTCCCAGGCGAGCAATTGGCAGCATGTTCAGAACCATGTTTCTGTGAATAACTCCTGAACCGTAAGTCACAGACGCTCGCTCTTGGCTGCATTCGATTCAGCTCGTGGCAGCCAGTCTAAAAAACACTATCTTGGACTCCTCTGCATGTTCCTAAGGCAAATGTTTCTAAAGCTAATTCTTGAACCGTAAGTCCTAGACGCTCGATCTTGGCGGCATTCGTCTCAGCGCCTGGCAATTAGTATAGGAGCACTGTGTTTGACTTCTCTGGATGTTTCCCAGGCGAGTTATTGACAAGTAAATCCTAGACGCTCGATCTTGGTTATTTTCGCTTTCGCGGCTGGCAGTAAAAGAA
Organism: Rhinoderma darwinii; assembly: GCF_050947455.1. NCBI lineage: Eukaryota > Metazoa > Chordata > Amphibia > Anura > Rhinodermatidae > Rhinoderma > Rhinoderma darwinii. The sequence goes on from NW_027462933.1 coordinate 12,652, forward strand.
CCATGTTTCTGTGAATAACTCCTGAACCGTAAGTCCTAGACGCTCGCTCTTGGCTGCATTCGATTCAGCTCGTGGCAGCCAGTCTAAAAAACACTATCTTGGACTTCTCTGCATGTTTCCCAGGCGAGCAATTGGCAGCATGTTCAGAACCATGTTTCTGTGAATAACTCCTGAACCGTAAGTCCTAGACGCTCGCTCTTGGCTGCATTCGATTCAGCTCGTGGCAGCCAGTCTAAAAAACACTATCTTGGACTTCTCTGCATGTTCCTAAGGCAAATGTTTCTAAAGCTAATTCTTGAACCGTAAGTCCTAGACGCTCGATCTTGGCGGCATTCGTCTCAGCGCCTGGCAATTAGTATAGGAGCACTGTGTTTGACTTCTCTGGATGTTTCCCAGGCGAGTTATTGACAAGTAAATCCTAGACGCTCGATCTTGGTTATTTTCGCTTTCGCGGCTGGCAGTAAAAGAACCATGTTTCTGTGAATAACTCCTGAACCGTAAGTCCTAGACGCTCGCTCTTGGCTGCATTCGATTCAGCTCGTGGCAGCCAGTCTAAAAAACACTATCTTGGACTTCTCTGCATGTTTCCCAGGCGAGCAATTGGCAGCATGTTCAGAACCATGTTTCTGTGAATAACTCCTGAACCGTAAGTCCTAGACGCTCGCTCTTGGCTGCATTCGATTCAGCTCGTGGCAGCCAGTCTAAAAAACACTATCTTGGACTTCTCTGCATGTTTCCCAGGCGAGCAATTGGCAGCATGTTCAGAACCATGTTTCTGTGAATAACTCCTGAACCGTAAGTCCTAGACGCTCGCTCTTGGCTGCATTCGATTCAGCTCGTGGCAGCCAGTCTAAAAAACACTATCTTGGACTTCTCTGCATGTTTCCCAGGCGAGCAATTGGCAGCATGTTCAGAACCATGTTTCTGTGAATAACTCCTGAACCGTAAGTCACAGACGCTCGCTCTTGGCTGCTTTCGATTCAGCTCGTGGCAGCCAGTCTAAAAAACACTATCTTGGACTTCTCTGCATGTTCCTAAGGCAAATGTTTCTAAAGCTAATTCTTGAACCGTAAGTCCTAGACGCTCGATCTTGGCGGCATTCGTCTCAGCGCCTGGCAATTAGTATAGGAGCACTGTGTTTGACTTCTCTGGATGTTTCCCAGGCGAGTTATTGACAAGTAAATCCTAGACGCTCGATCTTGGTTATTTTCGCTTTCGCGGCTGGCAGTAAAAGAACCATGTTTCTGTGAATAACTCCTGAACCGTAAGTCCTAGACGCTCGCTCTTGGCTGCATTCGATTCAGCTCGTGGCAGCCAGTCTAAAAAACACTATCTTGGACTTCTCTGCATGTTTCCCAGGCGAGAAATTGGCAGCATGTTCAGAACCATGTTTCTGTGAATAACTCCTGAACCGTAAGTCCTAGACGCTCGATCTTGGCGGCATTCGTCTCAGCGCCTGGCAATTAGTATAGGAGCACTGTGTTTGACTTCTCTGGATGTTTCCCAGGCGAGTTATTGACAAGTAAATCCTAGACGCTCGATCTTGGTTATTTTCGCTTTCGCGGCTGGCAGTAAAAGAACCATGTTTCTGTGAATAACTCCTGAACCGTAAGTCCTAGACGCTCGCTCTTGGCTGCATTCGATTCAGCTCGTGGCAGCCAGTCTAAAAAACACTATCTTGGACTTCTCTGCATGTTTCCCAGGCGAGCAATTGGCAGCATGTTCAGAACCATGTTTCTGTGAATAACTCCTGAACCGTAAGTCCTAGACGCTCGCTCTTGGCTGCATTCGATTCAGCTCGTGGCAGCCAGTCTAAAAAACACTATCTTGGACTTCTCTGCATGTTTCCCAGGCGAGAAATTGGCAGCATGTTCAGAACCATGTTTCTGTGAATAACTCCTGAACCGTAAGTCCTAGACGCTCGCTCTTGGCTGCATTCGATTCAGCTCGTGGCAGCCAGTCTAAAAAACACTATCTTGGACTTCTCTGCATGTTTCCCAGGCGAGAAATTGGCAGCATGTTCAGAACCATGTTTCTGTGAATAACTCCTGAACCGTAAGTCCTAGACGCTCGCTCTTGGCTGCATTCGATTCAGCTCGTGGCAGCCAGTCTAAAAAACACTATCTTGGACTTCTCTGCATGTTTCCCAGGCGAGAAATTGGCAGCATGTTCAGAACCATGTTTCTGTGAATAACTCCTGAACCGTAAGTCCTAGACGCTCGATCTTGGCGGCATTCGTCTCAGCGCCTGGCAATTAGTATAGGAGCACTGTGTTTGACTTCTCTGGATGTTTCCCAGGCGAGTTATTGACAAGTAAATCCTAGACGCTCGATCTTGGTTATTTTCGCTTTCGCGGCTGGCAGTAAAAGAACCATGTTTCTGTGAATAACTCCTGAACCGTAAGTCCTAGACGCTTGCTCTTGGCTGCATTCGATTCAGCTCGTGGCAGCCAGTCTAAAAAACACTATCTTGGACTTCTCTGCATGTTTCCCAGGCGAGCAATTGGCAGCATGTTCAGAACCATGTTTCTGTGAATAACTCCTGAACCGTAAGTCCTAGACGCTCGCTCTTGGCTGCATTCGATTCAGCTCGTGGCAGCCAGTCTAAAAAACACTATCTTGGACTTCTCTGCATGTTTCCCAGGCGAGCAATTGGCAGCATGTTCAGAACCATGTTTCTGTGAATAACTCCTGAACCGTAAGTCCTAGACGCTCGCTCTTGGCTGCATTCGATTCAGCTCGTGGCAGCCAGTCTAAAAAACACTATCTTGGACTTCTCTGCATGTTTCCCAGGCGAGCAATTGGCAGCATGTTCAGAACCATGTTTCTGTGAATAACTCCTGAACCGTAAGTCCTAGACGCTCGCTCTTGGCTGCATTCGATTCAGCTCGTGGCAGCCAGTCTAAAAAACACTATCTTGGACTTCTCTGCATGTTTCCCAGGCGAGCAATTGGCAGCATGTTCAGAACCATGTTTCTGTGAATAACTCCTGAACCGTAAGTCCTAGACGCTCGCTCTTGGCTGCATTCGATTCAGCTCGTGGCAGCCAGTCTAAAAAACACTATCTTGGACTTCTCTGCATGTTTCCCAGGCGAGCAATTGGCAGCATGTTCAGAACCATGTTTCTGTGAATAACTCCTGAACCGTAAGTCCTAGACGCTCGCTCTTGGCTGCATTCGATTCAGCTCGTGGCAGCCAGTCTAAAAAACACTATCTTGGACTTCTCTGCATGTTTCCCAGGCGAGCAATTGGCAGCATGTTCAGAACCATGTTTCTGTGAATAACTCCTGAACCGTAAGTCCTAGACGCTCGCTCTTGGCTGCATTCGATTCAGCTCGTGGCAGCCAGTCTAAAAAACACTATCTTGGACTTCTCTGCATGTTTCCCAGGCGAGCAATTGGCAGCATGTTCAGAACCATGTTTCTGTGAATAACTCCTGAACCGTAAGTCACAGACGCTCGCTCTTGGCTGCATTCGATTCAGCTCGTGGCAGCCAGTCTAAAAAACACTATCTTGGACTCCTCTGCATGTTCCTAAGGCAAATGTTTCTAAAGCTAATTCTTGAACCGTAAGTCCTAGACGCTCGATCTTGGCGGCATTCGTCTCAGCGCCTGGCAATTAGTATAGGAGCACTGTGTTTGACTTCTCTGGATGTTTCCCAGGCGAGTTATTGACAAGTAAATCCTAGACGCTCGATCTTGGTTATTTTCGCTTTCGCGGCTGGCAGTAAAAGAACCATGTTTCTGTGAATAACTCCTGAACCGTAAGTCCTAGACGCTCGCTCTTGGCTGCATTCGATTCAGCTCGTGGCAGCCAGTCTAAAAAACACTATCTTGGACTTCTCTGCATGTTTCCCAGGCGAGCAATTGGCAGCATGTTCAGAACCATGTTTCTGTGAATAACTCCTGAACCGTAAGTCCTAGACGCTCGCTCTTGGCTGCATTCGATTCAGCTCGTGGCAGCCAGTCTAAAAAACACTATCTTGGACTTCTCTGCATGTTCCTAAGGCAAATGTTTCTAAAGCTAATTCTTGAACCGTAAGTCCTAGACGCTCGATCTTGGCGGCATTCGTCTCAGCGCCTGGCAATTAGTATAGGAGCACTGTGTTTGACTTCTCTGGATGTTTCCCAGGCGAGTTATTGACAAGTAAATCCTAGACGCTCGATCTTGGTTATTTTCGCTTTCGCGGCTGGCAGTAAAAGAACCATGTTTCTGTGAATAACTCCTGAACCGTAAGTCCTAGACGCTCGCTCTTGGCTGCATTCGATTCAGCTCGTGGCAGCCAGTCTAAAAAACACTATCTTGGACTTCTCTGCATGTTTCCCAGGCGAGCAATTGGCAGCATGTTCAGAACCATGTTTCTGTGAATAACTCCTGAACCGTAAGTCCTAGACGCTCGCTCTTGGCTGCATTCGATTCAGCTCGTGGCAGCCAGTCTAAAAAACACTATCTTGGACTTCTCTGCATGTTTCCCAGGCGAGAAATTGGCAGCATGTTCAGAACCATGTTTCTGTGAATAACTCCTGAACCGTAAGTCCTAGACGCTCGCTCTTGGCTGCATTCGATTCAGCTCGTGGCAGCCAGTCTAAAAAACACTATCTTGGACTTCTCTGCATGTTTCCCAGGCGAGAAATTGGCAGCATGTTCAGAACCATGTTTCTGTGAATAACTCCTGAACCGTAAGTCCTAGACGCTCGCTCTTGGCTGCATTCGATTCAGCTCGTGGCAGCCAGTCTAAAAAACACTATCTTGGACTTCTCTGCATGTTTCCCAGGCGAGAAATTGGCAGCATGTTCAGAACCATGTTTCTGTGAATAACTCCTGAACCGTAAGTCCTAGACGCTCGCTCTTGGCTGCATTCGATTCAGCTCGTGGCAGCCAGTCTAAAAAACACTATCTTGGACTTCTCTGCATGTTTCCCAGGCGAGAAATTGGCAGCATGTTCAGAACCATGTTTCTGTGAATAACTCCTGAACCGTAAGTCCTAGACGCTCGCTCTTGGCTGCATTCGATTCAGCTCGTGGCAGCCAGTCTAAAAAACACTATCTTGGACTTCTCTGCATGTTTCCCAGGCGAGAAATTGGCAGCATGTTCAGAACCATGTTTCTGTGAATAACTCCTGAACCGTAAGTCCTAGACGCTCGATCTTGGCGGCATTCGTCTCAGCGCCTGGCAATTAGTATAGGAGCACTGTGTTTGACTTCTCTGGATGTTTCCCAGGCGAGTTATTGACAAGTAAATCCTAGACGCTCGATCTTGGTTATTTTCGCTTTCGCGGCTGGCAGTAAAAGAACCATGTTTCTGTGAATAACTCCTGAACCGTAAGTCCTAGACGCTCGCTCTTGGCTGCATTCGATTCAGCTCGTGGCAGCCAGTCTAAAAAACACTATCTTGGACTTCTCTGCATGTTTCCCAGGCGAGCAATTGGCAGCATGTTCAGAACCATGTTTCTGTGAATAACTCCTGAACCGTAAGTCCTAGACGCTCGCTCTTGGCTGCATTCGATTCAGCTCGTGGCAGCCAGTCTAAAAAACACTATCTTGGACTTCTCTGCATGTTTCCCAGGCGAGAAATTGGCAGCATGTTCAGAACCATGTTTCTGTGAATAACTCCTGAACCGTAAGTCCTAGACGCTCGCTCTTGGCTGCATTCGATTCAGCTCGTGGCAGCCAGTCTAAAAAACACTATCTTGACTTCTCTGCATGTTTCCCAGGCGAGAAATTGGCAGCATGTTCAGAACCATGTTTCTGTGAATAACTCCTGAACCGTAAGTCCTAGACGCTCGCTCTTGGCTGCATTCGATTCAGCTCGTGGCAGCCAGTCTAAAAAACACTATCTTGGACTTCTCTGCATGTTTCCCAGGCGAGAAATTGGCAGCATGTTCAGAACCATGTTTCTGTGAATAACTCCTGAACCGTAAGTCCTAGACGCTCGATCTTGGCGGCATTCGTCTCAGCGCCTGGCAATTAGTATAGGAGCACTGTGTTTGACTTCTCTGGATGTTTCCCAGGCGAGTTATTGACAAGTAAATCCTAGACGCTCGATCTTGGTTATTTTCGCTTTCGCGGCTGGCAGTAAAAGAACCATGTTTCTGTGAATAACTCCTGAACCGTAAGTCCTAGACGCTCGCTCTTGGCTGCATTCGATTCAGCTCGTGGCAGCCAGTCTAAAAAACACTATCTTGGACTTCTCTGCATGTTTCCCAGGCGAGCAATTGGCAGCATGTTCAGAACCATGTTTCTGTGAATAACTCCTGAACCGTAAGTCCTAGACGCTCGCTCTTGGCTGCATTCGATTCAGCTCGTGGCAGCCAGTCTAAAAAACACTATCTTGGACTTCTCTGCATGTTTCCCAGGCGAGAAATTGGCAGCATGTTCAGAACCATGTTTCTGTGAATAACTCCTGAACCGTAAGTCCTAGACGCTCGCTCTTGGCTGCATTCGATTCAGCTCGTGGCAGCCAGTCTAAAAAACACTATCTTGGACTTCTCTGCATGTTTCCCAGGCGAGAAATTGGCAGCATGTTCAGAACCATGTTTCTGTGAATAACTCCTGAACCGTAAGTCCTAGACGCTCGCTCTTGGCTGCATTCGATTCAGCTCGTGGCAGCCAGTCTAAAAAACACTATCTTGGACTTCTCTGCATGTTTCCCAGGCGAGCAATTGGCAGCATGTTCAGAACCATGTTTCTGTGAATAACTCCTGAACCGTAAGTCCTAGACGCTCGCTCTTGGCTGCATTCGATTCAGCTCGTGGCAGCCAGTCTAAAAAACACTATCTTGGACTTCTCTGCATGTTTCCCAGGCGAGAAATTGGCAGCATGTTCAGAACCATGTTTCTGTGAATAACTCCTGAACCGTAAGTCCTAGACGCTCGCTCTTGGCTGCATTCGATTCAGCTCGTGGCAGCCAGTCTAAAAAACACTATCTTGGACTTCTCTGCATGTTTCCCAGGCGAGAAATTGGCAGCATGTTCAGAACCATGTTTCTGTGAATAACTCCTGAACCGTAAGTCCTAGACGCTCGCTCTTGGCTGCATTCGATTCAGCTCGTGGCAGCCAGTCTAAAAAACACTATCTTGGACTTCTCTGCATGTTTCCCAGGCGAGAAATTGGCAGCATGTTCAGAACCATGTTTCTGTGAATAACTCCTGAACCGTAAGTCCTAGACGCTCGATCTTGGCGGCATTCGTCTCAGCGCCTGGCAATTAGTATAGGAGCACTGTGTTTGACTTCTCTGGATGTTTCCCAGGCGAGTTATTGACAAGTAAATCCTAGACGCTCGATCTTGGTTATTTTCGCTTTCGCGGCTGGCAGTAAAAGAACCATGTTTCTGTGAATAACTCCTGAACCGTAAGTCCTAGACGCTCGCTCTTGGCTGCATTCGATTCAGCTCGTGGCAGCCAGTCTAAAAAACACTATCTTGGACTTCTCTGCATGTTTCCCAGGCGAGCAATTGGCAGCATGTTCAGAACCATGTTTCTGTGAATAACTCCTGAACCGTAAGTCCTAGACGCTCGCTCTTGGCTGCATTCGATTCAGCTCGTGGCAGCCAGTCTAAAAAACACTATCTTGGACTTCTCTGCATGTTTCCCAGGCGAGAAATTGGCAGCATGTTCAGAACCATGTTTCTGTGAATAACTCCTGAACCGTAAGTCCTAGACGCTCGCTCTTGGCTGCATTCGATTCAGCTCGTGGCAGCCAGTCTAAAAAACACTATCTTGGACTTCTCTGCATGTTTCCCAGGCGAGAAATTGGCAGCATGTTCAGAACATGTTTCTGTGAATAACTCCTGAACCGTAAGTCCTAGACGCTCGCTCTTGGCTGCATTCGATTCAGCTCGTGGCAGCCAGTCTAAAAAACACTATCTTGGACTTCTCTGCATGTTTCCCAGGCGAGAAATTGGCAGCATGTTCAGAACCATGTTTCTGTGAATAACTCCTGAACCGTAAGTCCTAGACGCTCGCTCTTGGCTGCATTCGATTCAGCTCGTGGCAGCCAGTCTAAAAAACACTATCTTGGACTTCTCTGCATGTTTCCCAGGCGAGAAATTGGCAGCATGTTCAGAACCATGTTTCTGTGAATAACTCCTGAACCGTAAGTCCTAGACGCTCGCTCTTGGCTGCATTCGATTCAGCTCGTGGCAGCCAGTCTAAAAAACACTATCTTGGACTTCTCTGCATGTTTCCCAGGCGAGAAATTGGCAGCATGTTCAGAACCATGTTTCTGTGAATAACTCCTGAACCGTAAGTCCTAGACGCTCGCTCTTGGCTGCATTCGATTCAGCTCGTGGCAGCCAGTCTAAAAAACACTATCTTGGACTTCTCTGCATGTTTCCCAGGCGAGAAATTGGCAGCATGTTCAGAACCATGTTTCTGTGAATAACTCCTGAACCGTAAGTCCTAGACGCTCGATCTTGGCGGCATTCGTCTCAGCGCCTGGCAATTAGTATAGGAGCACTGTGTTTGACTTCTCTGGATGTTTCCCAGGCGAGTTATTGACAAGTAAATCCTAGACGCTCGATCTTGGTTATTTTCGCTTTCGCGGCTGGCAGTAAAAGAACCATGTTTCTGTGAATAACTCCTGAACCGTAAGTCCTAGACGCTCGCTCTTGGCTGCATTCGATTCAGCTCGTGGCAGCCAGTCTAATAAACACTATCTTGGACTTCTCTGCATGTTTCCCAGGCGAGAAATTGGCAGCATGTTCAGAACCATGTTTCTGTGAATAACTCCTGAACCGTAAGTCCTAGACGCTCGCTCTTGGCTGCATTCGATTCAGCTCGTGGCAGCCAGTCTAAAAAACACTATCTTGGACTTCTCTGCATGTTTCCCAGGCGAGAAATTGGCAGCATGTTCAGAACCATGTTTCTGTGAATAACTCCTGAACCGTAAGTCCTAGACGCTCGCTCTTGGCTGCATTCGATTCAGCTCGTGGCAGCCAGTCTAAAAAACACTATCTTGGACTTCTCTGCATGTTTCCCAGGCGAGAAATTGGCAGCATGTTCAGAACCATGTTTCTGTGAATAACTCCTGAACCGTAAGTCCTAGACGCTCGCTCTTGGCTGCATTCGATTCAGCTCGTGGCAGCCAGTCTAAAAAACACTATCTTGGACTTCTCTGCATGTTTCCCAGGCGAGCAATTGGCAGCATGTTCAGAACCATGTTTCTGTGAATAACTCCTGAACCGTAAGTCCTAGACGCTCGCTCTTGGCTGCATTCGATTCAGCTCGTGGCAGCCAGTCTAAAAAACACTATCTTGGACTTCTCTGCATGTTTCCCAGGCGAGCAATTGGCAGCATGTTCAGAACCATGTTTCTGTGAATAACTCCTGAACCGTAAGTCCTAGACGCTCGCTCTTGGCTGCATTCGATTCAGCTCGTGGCAGCCAGTCTAAAAAACACTATCTTGGACTTCTCTGCATGTTTCCCAGGCGAGCAATTGGCAGCATGTTCAGAACCATGTTTCTGTGAATAACTCCTGAACCGTAAGTCACAGACGCTCGCTCTTGGCTGCATTCGATTCAGCTCGTGGCAGCCAGTCTAAAAAACACTATCTTGGACTCCTCTGCATGTTCCTAAGGCAAATGTTTCTAAAGCTAATTCTTGAACCGTAAGTCCTAGACGCTCGATCTTGGCGGCATTCGTCTCAGCGCCTGGCAATTAGTATAGGAGCACTGTGTTTGACTTCTCTGGATGTTTCCCAGGCGAGTTATTGACAAGTAAATCCTAGACGCTCGATCTTGGTTATTTTCGCTTTCGCGGCTGGCAGTAAAAGAACCATGTTTCTGTGAATAACTCCTGAACCGTAAGTCCTAGACGCTCGCTCTTGGCTGCATTCGATTCAGCTCGTGGCAGCCAGTCTAAAAAACACTATCTTGGACTTCTCTGCATGTTTCCCAGGCGAGCAATTGGCAGCATGTTCAGAACCATGTTTCTGTGAATAACTCCTGAACCGTAAGTCCTAGACGCTCGCTCTTGGCTGCATTCGATTCAGCTCGTGGCAGCCAGTCTAAAAAACACTATCTTGGACTTCTCTGCATGTTTCCCAGGCGAGCAATTGGCAGCATGTTCAGAACCATGTTTTGTGAATAACTCCTGAACCGTAAGTCCTAGACGCTCGCTCTTGGCTGCATTCGATTCAGCTCGTGGCAGCCAGTCTAAAAAACACTATCTTGGACTTCTCTGCAGTTTCCCCAGGCGAGCAATTGGCAGCATGTTCAGAACCATGTTTCTGTGAATAACTCCTGAACCGTAAGTCCTAGACGCTCGCTCTTGGCTGCATTCGATTCAGCTCGTGGCAGCCAGTCTAAAAAACACTATCTTGGACTTCTCTGCATGTTTCCCAGGCGAGAATTGGCAGCATGTTCAGAACCATGTTTCTGTGAATAACTCCTGAACCGTAAGTCCTAGACGCTCGCTCTTGGCTGCATTCGATTCAGCTCGTGGCAGCCAGTCTAAAAAACACTATCTTGGACTTCTCTGCATGTTTCCCAGGCGAGAAATTGGCAGCATGTTCAGAACCATGTTTCTGTGAATAACTCCTGAACCGTAAGTCCTAGACGCTCGCTCTTGGCTGCATTCGATTCAGCTCGTGGCAGCCAGTCTAAAAAACACTATCTTGGACTTCTCTGCATGTTTCCCAGGCGAGAAATTGGCAGCATGTTCAGAACCATGTTTCTGTGAATAACTCCTGAACCGTAAGTCCTAGACGCTCGCTCTTGGCTGCATTCGATTCAGCTCGTGGCAGCCAGTCTAAAAAACACTATCTTGGACTTCTCTGCATGTTTCCCAGGCGAGCAATTGGCAGCATGTTCAGAACCATGTTTCTGTGAATAACTCCTGAACCGTAAGTCCTAGACGCTCGCTCTTGGCTGCATTCGATTCAGCTCGTGGCAGCCAGTCTAAAAAACACTATCTTGGACTTCTCTGCATGTTTCCCAGGCGAGCAATTGGCAGCATGTTCAGAACCATGTTTCTGTGAATAACTCCTGAACCGTAAGTCCTAGACGCTCGCTCTTGGCTGCATTCGATTCAGCTCGTGGCAGCCAGTCTAAAAAACACTATCTTGGACTTCTCTGCATGTTTCCCAGGCGAGCAATTGGCAGCATGTTCAGAACCATGTTCTGTGAATAACTCCTGAACCGTAAGTCACAGACGCTCGCTCTTGGCTGCATTCGATTCAGCTCGTGGCAGCCAGTCTAAAAAACACTATCTTGGACTCCTCTGCATGTTCCTAAGGCAAATGTTTCTAAAGCTAATTCTTGAACCGTAAGTCCTAGACGCTCGATCTTGGCGGCATTCGTCTCAGCGCCTGGCAATTAGTATAGGAGCACTGTGTTTGACTTCTCTGGATGTTTCCCAGGCGAGTTATTGACAAGTAAATCCTAGACGCTCGATCTTGGTTATTTTCGCTTTCGCGGCTGGCAGTAAAAGAACCATGTTTCTGTGAATAACTCCTGAACCGTAAGTCCTAGACGCTCGCTCTTGGCTGCATTCGATTCAGCTCGTGGCAGCCAGTCTAAAAAACACTATCTTGGACTTCTCTGCATGTTTCCCAGGCGAGCAATTGGCAGCATGTTCAGAACCATGTTTCTGTGAATAACTCCTGAACCGTAAGTCCTAGACGCTCGCTCTTGGCTGCATTCGATTCAGCTCGTGGCAGCCAGTCTAAAAAACACTATCTTGGACTTCTCTGCATGTTTCCCAGGCGAGCAATTGGCAGCATGTTCAGAACCATGTTTCTGTGAATAACTCCTGAACCGTAAGTCCTAGACGCTCGCTCTTGGCTGGCATTCGATTCAGCTCGTGGCAGCC
>NW_027462934.1:0-24430 GCF_050947455.1 Rhinoderma darwinii
CCTCTTGAACCGTAAGTCACAGACGCTCGCTCTTGGCTGCATTCGATTCAGCTCGTGGCAGCCAGTCTAAAAAACACTATCTTGGACTTCTCTGCATGTTTCCCAGGCGAGCTATTGGCAGCATGTTCAGAACCATGTTTCTGTGAATAACTCTTGAACCGTAAGTCACAGACGCTCGCTCTTGGCTGCATTCGATTCAGCTCGTGGCAGCCAGTCTAAAAAACACTATCTTGGACTTCTCTGCATGTTTCCCAGGCAAATGTTTCTAAAGCTAATTCTTGAACCGTAAGTCCTAGACGCTCGATCTTGGCGGCATTCGTCTCAGCGCCTGGCAATTAGTATAGAAGCACTGTCTTTGACTTCTCTGGATGTTTCCCAGGCGAGTTATTGACAAGTAAATCCTAGACGCTCGATCTTGGTTAGTTTCGCTTTCGCGGCTGGCAGTAAAGTTCAGAACCATGTTTCTGTGAATAACTCTTGAACCGTAAGTCACAGACGCTCGCTCTTGGCTGCATTCGATTCAGCTCGTGGCAGCCAGTCTAAAAACACTATCTTGGACTTCTCTGCATGTTTCCCAGGCGAGCAATTGGCAGCATGTTCAGAACCATGTTTCTGTGAATAACTCTTGAACCGTAAGTCACAGACGCTCGCTCTTGGCTGCATTCGATTCAGCTCGTGGCAGCCAGTCTAAAAAACACTATCTTGGACTTCTCTGCATGTTTCCCAGGCAAATGTTTCTAAAGCTAATTCTTGAACCGTAAGTCCTAGACGCTCGATCTTGGCGGCATTCGTCTCAGCGCCTGGCAATTAGTATAGAAGCACTGTCTTTGACTTCTCTGGATGTTTCCCAGGCGAGTTATTGACAAGTAAATCCTAGACGCTCGATCTTGGTTAGTTTCGCTTTCGCGGCTGGCAGTAAAGTTCAGAACCATGTTTCTGTGAATAACTCTTGAACCGTAAGTCACAGACGCTCGCTCTTGGCTGCATTCGATTCAGCTCGTGGCAGCCAGTCTAAAAAACACTATCTTGGACTTCTCTGCATGTTTCCCAGGCGAGCAATTGGCAGCATGTTCAGAACCATGTTTCTGTGAATAACTCTTGAACCGTAAGTCACAGACGCTCGCTCTTGGCTGCATTCGATTCAGCTCGTGGCAGCCAGTCTAAAAAACACTATCTTGGACTTCTCTGCATGTTTCCCAGCAAATGTTTCTAAAGCTAATTCTTGAACCGTAAGTCCTAGACGCTCGATCTTGGCGGCATTCGTCTCAGCGCCTGGCAATTAGTATAGAAGCACTGTCTTTGACTTCTCTGGATGTTTCCCAGGCGAGTTATTGACAAGTAAATCCTAGACGCTCGATCTTGGTTAGTTTCGCTTTCGCGGCTGGCAGTAAAGTTCAGAACCATGTTTCTGTGAATAACTCTTGAACCGTAAGTCACAGACGCTCGCTCTTGGCTGCATTCTGATTCAGCTCGTGGCAGCCAGTCTAAAAAACACTATCTTGGACTTCTCTGCATGTTTCCCAGCGAGCTACTGGCAGCATGTTCAGAACCATGTTTCTGTGAATAACTCTTGAACCGTAAGTCACAGACGCTCGCTCTTGGCTGCATTCGATTCAGCTCGTGGCAGCCAGTCTAAAAAACACTATCTTGGACTTCTCTGCATGTTTCCCAGGCGAGCTATTGGCAGCATGTTCAGAACCATGTTTCTGTGAATAACTCTTGAACCGTAAGTCACAGACGCTCGCTCTTGGCTGCATTCGATTCAGCTCGTGGCAGCCAGTCTAAAAAACACTATCTTGGACTTCTCTGCATGTTTCCCAGGCAAATGTTTCTAAAGCTAATTCTTGAACCGTAAGTCCTAGACGCTCGATCTTGGCGGCATTCGTCTCAGCGCCTGGCAATTAGTATAGAAGCACTGTCTTTGACTTCTCTGGATGTTTCCCAGGCGAGTTATTGACAAGTAAATCCTAGACGCTCGATCTTGGTTAGTTTCGCTTCGCGGCTGGCAGTAAAGTTCAGAACCATGTTTCTGTGAATAACTCTTGAACCGTAAGTCACAGACGCTCGCTCTTGGCTGCATTCGATTCAGCTCGTGGCAGCCAGTCTAAAAACACTATCTTGGACTTCTCTGCATGTTTCCCAGGCGAGCAATTGGCAGCATGTTCAGAACCATGTTTCTGTGAATACCTCTTGAACCGTAAGTCACAGACGCTCGCTCTTGGCTGCATTCGATTCAGCTCGTGGCAGCCAGTCTAAAAAACACTATCTTGGACTTCTCTGCATGTTTCCCAGGCGAGCTATTGGCAGCATGTTCAGAACCATGTTTCTGTGAATAACTCTTGAACCGTAAGTCACAGACGCTCGCTCTTGGCTGCATTCGATTCAGCTCGTGGCAGCCAGTCTAAAAAACACTATCTTGGACTTCTCTGCATGTTTCCCAGGCAAATGTTTCTAAAGCTAATTCTTGAACCGTAAGTCCTAGACGCTCGATCTTGGCGGCATTCGTCTCAGCGCCTGGCAATTAGTATAGAAGCACTGTCTTTGACTTCTCTGGATGTTTCCCAGGCGAGTTATTGACAAGTAAATCCTAGACGCTCGATCTTGGTTAGTTTCGCTTTCGCGGCTGGCAGTAAAGTTCAGAACCATGTTTCTGTGAATAACTCTTGAACCGTAAGTCACAGACGCTCGCTCTTGGCTGCATTCGATTCAGCTCGTGGCAGCCAGTCTAAAAACACTATCTTGGACTTCTCTGCATGTTTCCCAGGCGAGCAATTGGCAGCATGTTCAGAACCATGTTTCTGTGAATACCTCCTTGAACCGTAAGTCACAGACGCTCGCTCTTGGCTGCATTCGATTCAGCTCGTGGCAGCCAGTCTAAAAAACACTATCTTGGACTTCTCTGCATGTTTCCCAGGCAAATGTTTCTAAAGCTAATTCTTGAACCGTAAGTCCTAGACGCTCGATCTTGGCGGCATTCGTCTCAGCGCCTGGCAATTAGTATAGAAGCACTGTCTTTGACTTCTCTGGATGTTTCCCAGGCGAGTTATTGACAAGTAAATCCTAGACGCTCGATCTTGGTTAGTTTCGCTTTCGCGGCTGGCAGTAAAGTTCAGAACCATGTTTCTTTGAATAACTCTTGAACCGTAAGTCACAGACGCTCGCTCTTGCTGCATTCGATTCAGCTCGTGGCAGCCAGTCTAAAAACACTATCTTGGACTTCTCTGCATGTTTCCCAGGCGAGCTATTGGCAGCATGTTCAGAACCATGTTTCTGTGAATAACTCTTGAACCGTAAGTCACAGACGCTCGCTCTTGGCTGCATTCGATTCAGCTCGTGGCAGCCAGTCTAAAAAACACTATTTTGGACTTCTCTGCATGTTTCCCAGGCGAGCTATTGGCAGCATGTTCAGAACCATGTTTCTGTGAATAACTCTTGAACCGTAAGTCCTAGACGCTCGCTCTTGGCTGCATTCGATTCAGCTCGTGGCAGCCAGTCTAAAAAACACTATCTTGGACTTCTCTGCATGTTTCCCAGGCGAGCAATTGGCAGCATGTTCAGAACCATGTTTCTGTGAATAACTCCTGAACCGTAAGTCCTAGACGCTCGCTCTTGGCTGCATTCGATTCAGCTCGTGGCAGCCAGTCTAAAAAACACTATCTTGGACTTCTCTGCATGTTTCCCAGGCGAGCAATTGGCAGCATGTTCAGAACCATGTTTCTGAGGCTAATTCCTTAACCGTAAGTCCTAGACGCTCGATCTTGGCGGCATTCGTCTCAGCGCCTGGCAATTAGTATAGGAGCACTGTGTTTGACTTCTCTGGATGTTTCCCAGGCGAGTTATTGACAAGTAAATCCTAGACGCTCGATCTTGGTTAGTTCGCTTTCGCGGCTGGCAGTAAAGTTCAGAACCATGTTCTGTGAATAACTCTTGAACCGTAAGTCACAGACGCTCGCTCTTGGCTGCATTCGATTCAGCTCGTGGCAGCCAGTCTAAAAAACACTATCTTGGACTTCTCTGCTATGTTTCCCAGGCGAGCAATTGGCAGCATGTTCAGAACCATGTTTCTGTGAATAACTCTTGAACCGTAAGTCACAGACGCTCGCTCTTGGCTGCATTCGATTCAGCTCGTGGCAGCCAGTCTAAAAAACACTATCTTGGACTTCTCTGCATGTTCCCAGGCAAATGTTTCTAAAGCTAATTCTTGAACCGTAAGTCCTAGACGCTCGATCTTGGCGGCATTCGTCTCAGCGCCTGGCAATTAGTATAGAAGCACTGTCTTTGACTTCTCTGGATGTTTCCCAGGCGAGTTATTGACAAGTAAATCCTAGACGCTCGATCTTGGTTAGTTTCGCTTTCGCGGCTGGCAGTAAAGTTCAGAACCATGTTTCTGTGAATAACTCTTGAACCGTAAGTCACAGACGCTCGCTCTTGGCTGCATTCGATTCAGCTCGTGGCAGCCAGTCTAAAAACACTATCTTGGATTTCTCTGCATGTTTCCCAGGCAAATGTTTCTAAAGCTATTCTTGAACCGTAAGTCCTAGACGCTCGATCTTGGCGGCATTCGTCTCAGCGCCTGGCAATTAGTATAGAAGCACTGTCTTTGACTTCTCTGGATGTTTCCCAGGCGAGTTATTGACAAGTAAATCCTAGACGCTCGATCTTGGTTAGTTTCGCTTTCGCGGCTGGCAGTAAAGTTCAGAACCATGTTTCTGTGAATAACTCTTGAACCGTAAGTCACAGACGCTCGCTCTTGGCTGCATTCGATTCAGCTCGTGGCAGCCAGTCTAAAAACACTATCTTGGACTTCTCTGCATGTTCCCCAGGCAAATGTTTCTAAAGCTAATTCTTGAACCGTAAGTCCTAGACGCTCGATCTTGGCGGCATTCGTCTCAGCGCCTGGCAATTAGTATAGAAGCACTGTCTTTGACTTCTCTGGATGTTTCCCAGGCGAGTTATTGACAAGTAAATCCTAGACGCTCGATCTTGGTTAGTTTCGCTTTCGCGGCTGGCAGTAAAGTTCAGAACCATGTTTCTGTGAATAACTCTTGAACCGTAAGTCACAGACGCTCGCTCTTGGCTGCATTCGATTCAGCTCGTGGCAGCCAGTCTAAAAAACACTATTCTTGGACTTCTCTGCATGTTTCCCAGGCGAGCAATTGGCAGCATGTTCAGAACCATGTTTCTGTGAATAACTCTTGAACCGTAAGTCACAGACGCTCGCTCTTGGCTGCATTCGATTCAGCTCGTGGCAGCCAGTCTAAAAAACACTATCTTGGACTTCTCTGCATGTTTCCCAGGCAAATGTTTCTAAAGCTAATTCTTGAACCGTAAGTCCTAGACGCTCGATCTTGGCGGCATTCGTCTCAGCGCCTGGCAATTAGTATAGAAGCACTGTCTTTGACTTCTCTGGATGTTTCCCAGGCGAGTTATTGACAAGTAAATCCTAGACGCTCGATCTTGGTTAGTTTCGCTTTCGCGGCTGGCAGTAAAGTTCAGAACCATGTTTCTGTGAATAACTCTTGAACCGTAAGTCACAGACGCTCGCTCTTGGCTGCATTCGATTCAGCTCTTGGCAGCCAGTCTAAAAAACACTATCTTGGACTTCTCTGCATGTTTCCCAGGCGAGCTATTGGCAGCATGTTCAGAACCATGTTTCTGTGAATAACTCTTGAACCGTAAGTCACAGACGCTCGCTCTTGGCTGCATTCGATTCAGCTCGTGGCAGCCAGTCTAAAAAACACTATCTTGGACTTCTCTGCATGTTTCCCAGGCGAGCTATTGGCAGCATGTTCAGAACCATGTTTCTGTGAATAACTCTTGAACCGTAAGTCACAGACGCTCGCTCTCGGCTGCATTCGATTCAGCTCGTGGCAGCCAGTCTAAAAAACACTATCTTGGACTTCTCTGCATGTTTCCCAGGCGAGCAATTGGCAGCATGTTCAGAACCATGTTTCTGTGAATAACTCTTGAACCGTAAGTCACAGACGCTCGCTCTTGGCTGCATTCGATTCAGCTCGTGGCAGCCATTCTAAAAAACACTATCTTGGACTTCTCTGCATGTTTCCCAGGCAAATGTTTCTAAAGCTAATTCTTGAACCGTAAGTCCTAGACGCTCGATCTTGGCGGCATTCGTCTCAGCGCCTGGCAATTAGTATAGAAGCACTGTCTTTGACTTCTCTGGATGTTTCCCAGGCGAGTTATTGACAAGTAAATCCTAGACGCTCGATCTTGGTTAGTTTCGCTTTCGCGGCTGGCAGTAAAGTTCAGAACCATGTTTCTGTGAATAACTCTTGAACCGTAAGTCACAGACGCTCGCTCTTGGCTGCATTCGATTCAGCTCGTGGCAGCCAGTCTAAAAAACACTATCTTGGACTTCTCTGCATGTTTCCCAGGCGAGCTATTGGCAGCATGTTCAGAACCATGTTTCTGTGAATAACTCTTGAACCGTAAGTCACAGACGCTCGCTCTTGGCTGCATTCGATTTATCTCGTGGCAGCCAGTCTAAAAAACACTATCTTGGACTTCTCTGCATGTTTCCCAGGCGAGCTATTGGCAGCATGTTCAGAACCATGTTTCTGTGAATAACTCTTGAACCGTAAGTCACAGACGCTCGCTCTTGGCTGCATTCGATTCAGCTCGTGGCAGCCAGTCTAAAAAACACTATCTTGGACTTCTCTGCATGTTTCCCAGGCAAATGTTTCTAAAGCTAATTCTTGAACCGTAAGTCCTAGACGCTCGATCTTGGCGGCATTCGTCTCAGCGCCTGGCAATTAGTATAGAAGCACTGTCTTTGACTTCTCTGGATGTTTCCCAGGCGAGTTATTGACAAGTAAATCCTAGACGCTCGATCTTGGTTAGTTTCGCTTTCGCGGCTGGCAGTAAAGTTCAGAACCATGTTTCTGTGAATAACTCTTGAACCGTAAGTCACAGACGCTCGCTCTTGGCTGCATTCGATTCAGCTCGTGGCAGCCAGTCTAAAAAACACTATCTTGGACTTCTCTGCATGTTTCCCAGGCGAGCTATTGGCAGCATGTTCAGAACCATGTTTCTGTGAATAACTCTTGAACCGTAAGTCACAGACGCTCGCTCTTGGCTGCATTCGATTTATCTCGTGGCAGCCAGTCTAAAAAACACTATCTTGGACTTCTCTGCATGTTTCCCAGGCGAGCTATTGGCAGCATGTTCAGAACCATGTTTCTGTGAATAACTCTTGAACCGTAAGTCACAGACGCTCGCTCTTGGCTGCATTCGATTCAGCTCGTGGCAGCCAGTCTAAAAAACACTATCTTGGACTTCTCTGCATGTTTCCCAGGCAAATGTTTCTAAAGCTAATTCTTGAACCGTAAGTCCTAGACGCTCGATCTTGGCGGCATTCGTCTCAGCGCCTGGCAATTAGTATAGAAGCACTGTCTTTGACTTCTCTGGATGTTTCCCAGGCGAGTTATTGACAAGTAAATCCTAGACGCTCGATCTTGGTTAGTTTCGCTTTCGCGGCTGGCAGTAAAGTTCAGAACCATGTTTCTGTGAATAACTCTTGAACCGTAAGTCACAGACGCTCGCTCTTGGCTGCATTCGATTCAGCTCGTGGCAGCCAGTCTAAAAAACACTATCTTGGACTTCTCTGCATGTTTCCCAGGCGAGCAATTGGCAGCATGTTCAGAACCATGTTTCTGTGAATACCTCTTGAACCGTAAGTCACAGACGCTCGCTCTTGGCTGCATTCGATTCAGCTCGTGGCAGCCAGTCTAAAAAACACTATCTTGGACTTCTCTGCATGTTTCCCAGGCAAATGTTTCTAAAGCTAATTCTTGAACCGTAAGTCCTAGACGCTCGATCTTGGCGGCATTCGTCTCAGCGCCTGGCAATTAGTATAGAAGCACTGTCTTTGACTTCTCTGGATGTTTCCCAGGCGAGTTATTGACAAGTAAATCCTAGACGCTCGATCTTGGTTAGTTTCGCTTTCGCGGCTGGCAGTAAAGTTCAGAACCATGTTTCTGTGAATAACTCTTGAACCGTAAGTCACAGACGCTCGCTCTTGGCTGCATTCGATTCAGCTCGTGGCAGCCAGTCTAAAAAACACTATCTTGGACTTCTCTGCATGTTTCCCAGGCGAGCTATTGGCAGCATGTTCAGAACCATGTTTCTGTGAATAACTCTTGAACCGTAAGTCACAGACGCTCGCTCTTGGCTGCATTCGATTCAGCTCGTGGCAGCCAGTCTAAAAAACACTATTTTGGACTTCTCTGCATGTTTCCCAGGCGAGCTATTGGCAGCATGTTCAGAACCATGTTTCTGTGAATAACTCTTGAACCGTAAGTCCTAGACGCTCGCTCTTGGCTGCATTCGATTCAGCTCGTGGCAGCCAGTCTAAAAAACACTATCTTGGACTTCTCTGCATGTTTCCCAGGCGAGCAATTGGCAGCATGTTCAGAACCATGTTTCTGTGAATAACTCTTGAACCGTAAGTCACAGACGCTCGCTCTTGGCTGCATTCGATTCAGCTCGTGGCAGCCAGTCTAAAAAACACTATCTTGGATTTCTCTGCATGTTTCCCAGGCAAATGTTTCTAAAGCTAATTCTTGAACCGTAAGTCCTAGACGCTCGATCTTGGCGGCATTCGTCTCAGCGCCTGGCAATTAGTATAGAAGCACTGTCTTTGACTTCTCTGGATGTTTCCCAGGCGAGTTATTGACAAGTAAATCCTAGACGCTCGATCTTGGTTAGTTTCGCTTTCGCGGCTGGCAGTAAAGTTCAGAACCATGTTTCTGTGAATAACTCTTGAACCGTAAGTCACAGACGCTCGCTCTTGGCTGCATTCGATTCAGCTCGTGGCAGCCAGTCTAAAAAACACTATCTTGGACTTCTCTGCATGTTTCCCAGGCAAATGTTTCTAAAGCTAATTCTTGAACCGTAAGTCCTAGACGCTCGATCTTGGCGGCATTCGTCTCAGCGCCTGGCAATTAGTATAGAAGCACTGTCTTTGACTTCTCTGGATGTTTCCCAGGCGAGTTATTGACAAGTAAATCCTAGACGCTCGATCTTGGTTAGTTTCGCTTTCGCGGCTGGCAGTAAAGTTCAGAACCATGTTTCTGTGAATAACTCTTGAACCGTAAGTCACAGACGCTCGCTCTTGGCTGCATTCGATTCAGCTCGTGGCAGCCAGTCTAAAAAACACTATCTTGGACTTCTCTGCATGTTTCCCAGGCGAGCAATTGGCAGCATGTTCAGAACCATGTTTCTGTGAATAACTCTTGAACCGTAAGTCACAGACGCTCGCTCTTGGCTGCATTCGATTCAGCTCGTGGCAGCCAGTCTAAAAAACACTATCTTGGACTTCTCTGCATGTTTCCCAGGCAAATGTTTCTAAAGCTAATTCTTGAACCGTAAGTCCTAGACGCTCGATCTTGGCGGCATTCGTCTCAGCGCCTGGCAATTAGTATAGAAGCACTGTCTTTGACTTCTCTGGATGTTTCCCAGGCGAGTTATTGACAAGTAAATCCTAGACGCTCGATCTTGGTTAGTTTCGCTTTCGCGGCTGGCAGTAAAGTTCAGAACCATGTTTCTGTGAATAACTCTTGAACCGTAAGTCACAGACGCTCGCTCTTGGCTGCATTCGATTCAGCTCTTGGCAGCCAGTCTAAAAAACACTATCTTGGACTTCTCTGCATGTTTCCCAGGCGAGCTATTGGCAGCATGTTCAGAACCATGTTTCTGTGAATAACTCTTGAACCGTAAGTCACAGACGCTCGCTCTTGGCTGCATTCGATTCAGCTCGTGGCAGCCAGTCTAAAAAACACTATCTTGGACTTCTCTGCATGTTTCCCAGGCGAGCTATTGGCAGCATGTTCAGAACCATGTTTCTGTGAATAACTCTTGAACCGTAAGTCACAGACGCTCGCTCTTGGCTGCATTCGATTCAGCTCGTGGCAGCCAGTCTAAAAAACACTATCTTGGACTTCTCTGCATGTTTCCCAGGCGAGCAATTGGCAGCATGTTCAGAACCATGTTTCTGTGAATAACTCTTGAACCGTAAGTCACAGACGCTCGCTCTTGGCTGCATTCGATTCAGCTCGTGGCAGCCATTCTAAAAAACACTATCTTGGACTTCTCTGCATGTTTCCCAGGCAAATGTTTCTAAAGCTAATTCTTGAACCGTAAGTCCTAGACGCTCGATCTTGGCGGCATTCGTCTCAGCGCCTGGCAATTAGTATAGAAGCACTGTCTTTGACTTCTCTGGATGTTTCCCAGGCGAGTTATTGACAAGTAAATCCTAGACGCTCGATCTTGGTTAGTTTCGCTTTCGCGGCTGGCAGTAAAGTTCAGAACCATGTTTCTGTGAATAACTCTTGAACCGTAAGTCACAGACGCTCGCTCTTGGCTGCATTCGATTCAGCTCGTGGCAGCCAGTCTAAAAAACACTATCTTGGACTTCTCTGCATGTTTCCCAGGCGAGCTATTGGCAGCATGTTCAGAACCATGTTTCTGTGAATAACTCTTGAACCGTAAGTCACAGACGCTCGCTCTTGGCTGCATTCGATTTATCTCGTGGCAGCCAGTCTAAAAAACACTATCTTGGACTTCTCTGCATGTTTCCCAGGCGAGCTATTGGCAGCATGTTCAGAACCATGTTTCTGTGAATAACTCTTGAACCGTAAGTCACAGACGCTCGCTCTTGGCTGCATTCGATTCAGCTCGTGGCAGCCAGTCTAAAAAACACTATCTTGGACTTCTCTGCATGTTTCCCAGGCAAATGTTTCTAAAGCTAATTCTTGAACCGTAAGTCCTAGACGCTCGATCTTGGCGGCATTCGTCTCAGCGCCTGGCAATTAGTATAGAAGCACTGTCTTTGACTTCTCTGGATGTTTCCCAGGCGAGTTATTGACAAGTAAATCCTAGACGCTCGATCTTGGTTAGTTTCGCTTTCGCGGCTGGCAGTAAAGTTCAGAACCATGTTTCTGTGAATAACTCTTGAACCGTAAGTCACAGACGCTCGCTCTTGGCTGCATTCGATTCAGCTCGTGGCAGCCAGTCTAAAAAACACTATCTTGGACTTCTCTGCATGTTTCCCAGGCGAGCTATTGGCAGCATGTTCAGAACCATGTTTCTGTGAATAACTCTTGAACCGTAAGTCACAGACGCTCGCTCTTGGCTGCATTCGATTCAGCTCGTGGCAGCCAGTCTAAAAAACACTATTTTGGACTTCTCTGCATGTTTCCCAGGCGAGCTATTGGCAGCATGTTCAGAACCATGTTTCTGTGAATAACTCTTGAACCGTAAGTCCTAGACGCTCGCTCTTGGCTGCATTCGATTCAGCTCGTGGCAGCCAGTCTAAAAAACACTATCTTGGACTTCTCTGCATGTTTCCCAGGCGAGCAATTGGCAGCATGTTCAGAACCATGTTTCTGTGAATAACTCCTAAACCGTAAGTCCTAGACGCTCGCTCTTGGCTGCATTCGATTCAGCTCGTGGCAGCCAGTCTAAAAAACACTATCTTGGACTTCTCTGCATGTTTCCCAGGCGAGCAATTGGCAGCATGTTCAGAACCATGTTTCTGAGGCTAATTCCTTAACCGTAAGTCCTAGACGCTCGATCTTGGCGGCATTCGTCTCAGCGCCTGGCAATTAGTATAGGAGCACTGTGTTTGACTTCTCTGGATGTTTCCCAGGCGAGTTATTGACAAGTAAATCCTAGACGCTCGATCTTGGTTATTTTCGCTTTCGCGGCTGGCAGTAAAAGAACCATGTTTCTGTGAATAACTCCTGAACCGTAAGTCCTAGACGCTCGCTCTTGGCTGCATTCGATTCAGCTCGTGGCAGCCAGTCTAAAAAACACTATCTTGGACTTCTCTGCATGTTTCCCAGGCGAGCAATTGGCAGCATGTTCAGAACCATGTTTCTGTGAATAACTCCTGAACCGTAAGTCACAGACGCTCGCTCTTGGCTGCATTCGATTCAGCTCGTGGCAGCCAGTCTAAAAAACACTATCTTGGACTTCTCTGCATGTTTCCCAGGCGAGCAATTGGCAGCATGTTCAGAACCATGTTTCTGTGAATAACTCCTGAACCGTAAGTCCTAGACGCTCGCTCTTGGCTGCATTCGATTCAGCTCGTGGCAGCCAGTCTAAAAAACACTATCTTGGACTTCTCTGCATGTTTCCCAGGCGAGCAATTGGCAGCATGTTCAGAACCATGTTTCTGAGGCTAATTCCTTAACCGTAAGTCCTAGACGCTCGATCTTGGCGGCATTCGTCTCAGCGCCTGGCAATTAGTATAGGAGCACTGTGTTTGACTTCTCTGGATGTTTCCCAGGCGAGTTATTGACAAGTAAATCCTAGACGCTCGATCTTGGTTATTTTCGCTTTCGCGGCTGGCAGTAAAAGAACCATGTTTCTGTGAATAACTCCTGAACCGTAAGTCCTAGACGCTCGCTCTTGGCTGCATTCGATTCAGCTCGTGGCAGCCAGTCTAAAAAACACTATCTTGGACTTCTCTGCATGTTTCCCAGGCGAGCAATTGGCAGCATGTTCAGAACCATGTTTCTGTGAATAACTCCTGAACCGTAAGTCACAGACGCTCGCTCTTGGCTGCATTCGATTCAGCTCGTGGCAGCCAGTCTAAAAAACACTATCTTGGACTTCTCTGCATGTTTCCCAGGCGAGCAATTGGCAGCATGTTCAGAACCATGTTTCTGTGAATAACTCCTGAACCGTAAGTCCTAGACGCTCGCTCTTGGCTGCATTCGATTCAGCTCGTGGCAGCCAGTCTAAAAAACACTATCTTGGACTTCTCTGCATGTTTCCCAGGCGAGCAATTGGCAGCATGTTCAGAACCATGTTTCTGTGAATAACTCCTGAACCGTAAGTCACAGACGCTCGCTCTTGGCTGCATTCGATTCAGCTCGTGGCAGCCAGTCTAAAAAACACTATCTTGGACTTCTCTGCATGTTTCCCAGGCGAGCAATTGGCAGGATGTTCAGAACCATGTTTCTGTGAATAACTCCTGAACCGTAAGTCCTAGACGCTCGCTCTTGGCTGCATTCGATTCAGCTCGTGGCAGCCAGTCTAAAAAACACTATCTTGGACTTCTCTGCATGTTTCCCAGGCGAGCAATTGGCAGCATGTTCAGAACCATGTTTCTGTGAATAACTCCTGAACCGTAAGTCACAGACGCTCGCTCTTGGCTGCATTCGATTCAGCTCGTGGCAGCCAGTCTAAAAAACACTATCTTGGACTTCTCTGCATGTTTCCCAGGCGAGCAATTGGCAGCATGTTCAGAACCATGTTTCTGTGAATAACTCCTGAACCGTAAGTCACAGACGCTCGCTCTTGGCTGCATTCGATTCAGCTCGTGGCAGCCAGTCTAAAAAACACTATCTTGGACTTCTCTGCATGTTTCCCAGGCGAGCAATTGGCAGGATGTTCAGAACCATGTTTCTGTGAATAACTCCTGAACCGTAAGTCCTAGACGCTCGCTCTTGGCTGCATTCGATTCAGCTCGTGGCAGCCAGTCTAAAAAACACTATCTTGGACTTCTCTGCATGTTTCCCAGGCGAGCAATTGGCAGCATGTTCAGAACCATGTTTCTGTGAATAACTCCTGAACCGTAAGTCACAGACGCTCGCTCTTGGCTGCATTCGATTCAGCTCGTGGCAGCCAGTCTAAAAAACACTATCTTGGACTTCTCTGCATGTTTCCCAGGCGAGCAATTGGCAGCATGTTCAGAACCATGTTTCTGTGAATAACTCCTGAACCGTAAGTCCTAGACGCTCGCTCTTGGCTGCATTCGATTCAGCTCGTGGCAGCCAGTCTAAAAAACACTATCTTGGACTTCTCTGCATGTTTCCCAGGCGAGCAATTGGCAGCATGTTCAGAACCATGTTTCTGAGGCTAATTCCTTAACCGTAAGTCCTAGACGCTCGATCTTGGCGGCATTCGTCTCAGCGCCTGGCAATTAGTATAGGAGCACTGTGTTTGACTTGTCTGGATGTTTCCCAGGCGAGTTATTGACAAGTAAATCCTAGACGCTCGATCTTGGTTATTTTCGCTTTCGCGGCTGGCAGTAAAAGAACCATGTTTCTGTGAATAACTCCTGAACCGTAAGTCCTAGACGCTCGCTCTTGGCTGCATTCGATTCAGCTCGTGGCAGCCAGTCTAAAAAACACTATCTTGGACTTATCTGCATGTTTCCCAGGCGAGCAATTGGCAGCATGTTCAGAACCATGTTTCTGTGAATAACTCCTGAACCGTAAGTCACAGACGCTCGCTCTTGGCTGCATTCGATTCAGCTCGTGGCAGCCAGTCTAAAAAACACTATCTTGGACTTCTCTGCATGTTTCCCAGGCGAGCAATTGGCAGCATGTTCAGAACCATGTTTCTGTGAATAACTCCTGAACCGTAAGTCACAGACGCTCGCTCTTGGCTGCATTCGATTCAGCTCGTGGCAGCCAGTCTAAAAAACACTATCTTGGACTTCTCTGCATGTTTCCCAGGCGAGCAATTGGCAGCATGTTCAGAACCATGTTTCTGTGAATAACTCCTGAACCGTAAGTCCTAGACGCTCGCTCTTGGCTGCATTCGATTCAGCTCGTGGCAGCCAGTCTAAAAAACACTATCTTGGACTTCTCTGCATGTTTCCCAGGCGAGCAATTGGCAGCATGTTCAGAACCATGTTTCTGTGAATAACTCCTGAACCGTAAGTCACAGACGCTCGCTCTTGGCTGCATTCGATTCAGCTCGTGGCAGCCAGTCTAAAAAACACTATCTTGGACTTCTCTGCATGTTTCCCAGGCGAGCAATTGGCAGGATGTTCAGAACCATGTTTCTGTGAATAACTCCTGAACCGTAAGTCCTAGACGCTCGCTCTTGGCTGCATTCGATTCAGCTCGTGGCAGCCAGTCTAAAAAACACTATCTTGGACTTCTCTGCATGTTTCCCAGGCGAGCAATTGGCAGCATGTTCAGAACCATGTTTCTGAGGCTAATTCCTTAACCGTAAGTCCTAGACGCTCGATCTTGGCGGCATTCGTCTCAGCGCCTGGCAATTAGTATAGGAGTACTGTGTTTGACTTCTCTGGATGTTTCCCAGGCGAGTTATTGACAAGTAAATCCTAGACGCTCGATCTTGGTTATTTTCGCTTTCGCGGCTGGCAGTAAAAGAACCATGTTTCTGTGAATAACTCCTGAACCGTAAGTCCTAGACGCTCGCTCTTGGCTGCATTCGATTCAGCTCGTGGCAGCCAGTCTAAAAAACACTATCTTGGACTTCTCTGCATGTTTCCCAGGCGAGCAATTGGCAGCATGTTCAGAACCATGTTTCTGTGAATAACTCCTGAACCGTAAGTCACAGACGCTCGCTCTTGGCTGCATTCGATTCAGCTCGTGGCAGCCAGTCTAAAAAAACACTATCTTGGACTTCTCTGCATGTTTCCCAGGCGAGCAATTGGCAGCATGTTCAGAACCATGTTTCTGTGAATAACTCCTGAACCGTAAGTCACAGACGCTCGCTCTTGGCTGCATTCGATTCAGCTCGTGGCAGCCAGTCTAAAAAACACTATCTTGGACTTCTCTGCATGTTTCCCAGGCGAGCAATTGGCAGCATGTTCAGAACCATGTTTCTGAGGCTAATTCCTTAACCGTAAGTCCTAGACGCTCGATCTTGGCGGCATTCGTCTCAGCGCCTGGCAATTAGTATAGGAGCACTGTGTTTGACTTCTCTGGATGTTTCCCAGGCGAGTTATTGACAAGTAAATCCTAGACGCTCGATCTTGGTTAGTTTCGCTTTCGCGGCTGGCAGTAAAGTTCAGAACCATGTTTCTGTGAATAACTCTTGAACCGTAAGTCACAGACGCTCGCTCTTGGCTGCATTCGATTCAGCTCGTGGCAGCCAGTCTAAAAAACACTATCTTGGACTTCTCTGCATGTTTCCCAGGCGAGCAATTGGCAGCATGTTCAGAACCATGTTTCTGTGAATAACTCTTGAACCGTAAGTCACAGACGCTCGCTCTTGGCTGCATTCGATTCAGCTCGTGGCAGCCAGTCTAAAAAACACTATCTTGGACTTCTCTGCATGTTTCCCAGGCAAATGTTTCTAAAGCTAATTCTTGAACCGTAAGTCCTAGACGCTCGATCTTGGCGGCATTCGTCTCAGCGCCTGGCAATTAGTATAGAAGCACTGTCTTTGACTTCTCTGGATGTTTCCCAGGCGAGTTATTGACAAGTAAATCCTAGACGCTCGATCTTGGTTAGTTTCGCTTTCGCGGCTGGCAGTAAAGTTCAGAACCATGTTTCTGTGAATAACTCTTGAACCGTAAGTCACAGACGCTCGCTCTTGGCTGCATTCGATTCAGCTCGTGGCAGCCAGTCTAAAAAACACTATCTTGGATTTCTCTGCATGTTTCCCAGGCAAATGTTTCTAAAGCTAATTCTTGAACCGTAAGTCCTAGACGCTCGATCTTGTCGGCATTCGTCTCAGCGCCTGGCAATTAGTATAGAAGCACTGTCTTTGACTTCTCTGGATGTTTCCCAGGCGAGTTATTGACAAGTAAATCCTAGACGCTCGATCTTGGTTAGTTTCGCTTTCGCGGCTGGCAGTAAAGTTCAGAACCATGTTTCTGTGAATAACTCTTGAACCGTAAGTCACAGACGCTCGCTCTTGGCTGCATTCGATTCAGCTCGTGGCAGCCAGTCTAAAAAACACTATCTTGGACTTCTCTGCATGTTTCCCAGGCGAGCTATTGGCAGCATGTTCAGAACCATGTTTCTGTGAATAACTCTTGAACCGTAAGTCACAGACGCTCGCTCTTGGCTGCATTCGATTCAGCTCGTGGCAGCCAGTCTAAAAAACACTATCTTGGACTTCTCTGCATGTTTCCCAGGCAAATGTTTCTAAAGCTAATTCTTGAACCGTAAGTCCTAGACGCTCGATCTTGGCGGCATTCGTCTCAGCGCCTGGCAATTAGTATAGAAGCACTGTCTTTGACTTCTCTGGATGTTTCCCAGGCGAGTTATTGACAAGTAAATCCTAGACGCTCGATCTTGGTTAGTTTCGCTTTCGCGGCTGGCAGTAAAGTTCAGAACCATGTTTCTGTGAATAACTCTTGAACCGTAAGTCACAGACGCTCGCTCTTGGCTGCATTCGATTCAGCTCGTGGCAGCCAGTCTAAAAAACACTATCTTGGACTTCTCTGCATGTTTCCCAGGCGAGCAATTGGCAGCATGTTCAGAACCATGTTTCTGTGAATAACTCTTGAACCGTAAGTCACAGACGCTCGCTCTTGGCTGCATTCGATTCAGCTCGTGGCAGCCAGTCTAAAAAACACTATCTTGGACTTCTCTGCATGTTTCCCAGGCAAATGTTTCTAAAGCTAATTCTTGAACCGTAAGTCCTAGACGCTCGATCTTGGCGGCATTCGTCTCAGCGCCTGGCAATTAGTATAGAAGCACTGTCTTTGACTTCTCTGGATGTTTCCCAGGCGAGTTATTGACAAGTAAATCCTAGACGCTCGATCTTGGTTAGTTTCGCTTTCGCGGCTGGCAGTAAAGTTCAGAACCATGTTTCTGTGAATAACTCTTGAACCGTAAGTCACAGACGCTCGCTCTTGGCTGCATTCGATTCAGCTCTTGGCAGCCAGTCTAAAAAACACTATCTTGGACTTCTCTGCATGTTTCCCAGGCGAGCTATTGGCAGCATGTTCAGAACCATGTTTCTGTGAATAACTCTTGAACCGTAAGTCACAGACGCTCGCTCTTGGCTGCATTCGATTCAGCTCGTGGCAGCCAGTCTAAAAAACACTATCTTGGACTTCTCTGCATGTTTCCCAGGCGAGCTATTGGCAGCATGTTCAGAACCATGTTTCTGTGAATAACTCTTGAACCGTAAGTCACAGACGCTCGCTCTTGGCTGCATTCGATTCAGCTCGTGGCAGCCAGTCTAAAAAACACTATCTTGGACTTCTCTGCATGTTTCCCAGGCGAGCAATTGGCAGCATGTTCAGAACCATGTTTCTGTGAATAACTCTTGAACCGTAAGTCACAGACGCTCGCTCTTGGCTGCATTCGATTCAGCTCGTGGCAGCCATTCTAAAAAAACACTATCTTGGACTTCTCTGCATGTTTCCCAGGCAAATGTTTCTAAAGCTAATTCTTGAACCGTAAGTCCTAGACGCTCGATCTTGGCGGCATTCGTCTCAGCGCCTGGCAATTAGTATAGAAGCACTGTCTTTGACTTCTCTGGATGTTTCCCAGGCGAGTTATTGACAAGTAAATCTTAGACGCTCGATCTTGGTTAGTTTCGCTTTCGCGGCTGGCAGTAAAGTTCAGAACCATGTTTCTGTGAATAACTCTTGAACCGTAAGTCACAGACGCTCGCTCTTGGCTGCATTCGATTCAGCTCGTGGCAGCCAGTCTAAAAAACACTATCTTGGACTTCTCTGCATGTTTCCCAGGCGAGCAATTGGCAGCATGTTCAGAACCATGTTTCTGTGAATAACTCTTGAA
The DNA here is from genome assembly GCF_050947455.1 of Rhinoderma darwinii. NCBI lineage: Eukaryota > Metazoa > Chordata > Amphibia > Anura > Rhinodermatidae > Rhinoderma > Rhinoderma darwinii. The sequence goes on from NW_027462934.1 coordinate 18,492, forward strand.
CCGTAAGTCACAGACGCTCGCTCTTGGCTGCATTCGATTGAGCTCGTGGCAGCCAGTCTAAAAAACACTATCTTGGACTTCTCTGCATGTTTCCCAGGCAAATGTTTCTAAAGCTAATTCTTGAACCGTAAGTCCTAGACGCTCGATCTTGGCGGCATTCGTCTCAGCGCCTGGCAATTAGTATAGAAGCACTGTCTTTGACTTCTCTGGATGTTTCCCAGGCGAGTTATTGACAAGTAAATCCTAGACGCTCGATCTTGGTTAGTTTCGCTTTCGCGGCTGGCAGTAAAGTTCAGAACCATGTTTCTGTGAATAACTCTTGAACCGTAAGTCACAGACGCTCGCTCTTGGCTGCATTCGATTCAGCTCGTGGCAGCCAGTCTAAAAAACACTATCTTGGACTTCTCTGCATGTTTCCCAGGCGAGCTATTGGCAGCATGTTCAGAACCATGTTTCTGTGAATAACTCTTGAACCGTAAGTCACAGACGCTCGCTCTTGGCTGCATTCGATTCAGCTCGTGGCAGCCAGTCTAAAAAACACTATCTTGGACTTCTCTGCATGTTTCCCAGGCGAGCTATTGGCAGCATGTTCAGAACCATGTTTCTGTGAATAACTCTTGAACCGTAAGTCACAGACGCTCGCTCTTGGCTGCATTCGATTCAGCTCGTGGCAGCCAGTCTAAAAAACACTATCTTGGACTTCTCTGCATGTTTCCCAGGCAAATGTTTCTAAAGCTAATTCTTGAACCGTAAGTCCTAGACGCTCGATCTTGGCGGCATTCGTCTCAGCGCCTGGCAATTAGTATAGAAGCACTGTCTTTGACTTCTCTGGATGTTTCCCAGGCGAGTTATTGACAAGTAAATCCTAGACGCTCGATCTTGGTTAGTTTCGCTTTCGCGGCTGGCAGTAAAGTTCAGAACCATGTTTCTGTGAATAACTCTTGAACCGTAAGTCACAGACGCTCGCTCTTGGCTGCATTCGATTCAGCTCGTGGCAGCCAGTCTAAAAAACACTATCTTGGACTTCTCTGCATGTTTCCCAGGCGAGCAATTGGCAGCATGTTCAGAACCATGTTTCTGTGAATAACTCTTGAACCGTAAGTCACAGACGCTCGCTCTTGGCTGCATTCGATTCAGCTCGTGGCAGCCAGTCTAAAAAACACTATCTTGGACTTCTCTGCATGCTTCCCAGGCAAATGTTTCTAAAGCTAATTCTTGAACCGTAAGTCCTAGACGCTCGATCTTGGCGGCATTCGTCTCAGCGCCTGGCAATTAGTATAGAAGCACTGTCTTTGACTTCTCTGGATGTTTCCCAGGCGAGTTATTGACAAGTAAATCCTAGACGCTCGATCTTGGTTAGTTTCGCTTTCGCGGCTGGCAGTAAAGTTCAGAACCATGTTTCTGTGAATAACTCTTGAACCGTAAGTCACAGACGCTCGCTCTTGGCTGCATTCGATTCAGCTCGTGGCAGCCAGTCTAAAAAACACTATCTTGGACTTCTCTGCATGTTTCCCAGGCGAGCTATTGGCAGCATGTTCAGAACCATGTTTCTGTGAATAACTCTTGAACCGTAAGTCACAGACGCTCGCTCTTGGCTGCATTCGATTCAGCTCGTGGCAGCCAGTCTAAAAAACACTATCTTGGACTTCTCTGCATGTTTCCCAGGCGAGCTATTGGCAGCATGTTCAGAACCATGTTTCTGTGAATAACTCTTGAACCGTAAGTCACAGACGCTCGCTCTTGGCTGCATTCGATTCAGCTCGTGGCAGCCAGTCTAAAAAACACTATCTTGGACTTCTCTGCATGTTTCCCAGGCAAATGTTTCTAAAGCTAATTCTTGAACCGTAAGTCCTAGACGCTCGATCTTGGCGGCATTCGTCTCAGCGCCTGGCAATTAGTATAGAAGCACTGTCTTTGACTTCTCTGGATGTTTCCCAGGCGAGTTATTGACAAGTAAATCCTAGACGCTCGATCTTGGTTAGTTTCGCTTTCGCGGCTGGCAGTAAAGTTCAGAACCATGTTTCTGTGAATAACTCTTGAACCGTAAGTCACAGACGCTCGCTCTTGGCTGCATTCGATTCAGCTCGTGGCAGCCAGTCTAAAAAACACTATCTTGGACTTCTCTGCATGTTTCCCAGGCGAGCAATTGGCAGCATGTTCAGAACCATGTTTCTGTGAATACCTCTTGAACCGTAAGTCACAGACGCTCGCTCTTGGCTGCATTCGATTCAGCTCGTGGCAGCCAGTCTAAAAAACGCTATCTTGGACTTCTCTGCATGTTTCCCAGGCAAATGTTTCTAAAGCTAATTCTTGAACCGTAAGTCCTAGACGCTCGATCTTGGCGGCATTCGTCTCAGCGCCTGGCAATTAGTATAGAAGCACTGTCTTTGACTTCTCTGGATGTTTCCCAGGCGAGTTATTGACAAGTAAATCCTAGACGCTCGATCTTGGTTAGTTTCGCTTTCGCGGCTGGCAGTAAAGTTCAGAACCATGTTTCTGTGAATAACTCTTGAACCGTAAGTCACAGACGCTCGCTCTTGGCTGCATTCGATTCAGCTCGTGGCAGCCAGTCTAAAAAACACTATCTTGGACTTCTCTGCATGTTTCCCAGGCGAGCTATTGGCAGCATGTTCAGAACCATGTTTCTGTGAATAACTCTTGAACCGTAAGTCACAGACGCTCGCTCTTGGCTGCATTCGATTCAGCTCGTGGCAGCCAGTCTAAAAACACTATCTTGGACTTCTCTGCATGTTTCCCAGGCAAATGTTTCTAAAGCTAATTCTTGAACCGTAAGTCCTAGACGCTCGATCTTGGCGGCATTCGTCTCAGCGCCTGGCAATTAGTATAGAAGCACTGTCTTTGACTTCTCTGGATGTTTCCCAGGCGAGTTATTGACAAGTAAATCCTAGACGCTCGATCTTGGTTAGTTTCGCTTTCGCGGCTGGCAGTAAAGTTCAGAACCATGTTTCTGTGAATAACTCTTGAACCGTAAGTCACAGACGCTCGCTCTTGGCTGCATTCGATTCAGCTCTTGGCAGCCAGTCTAAAAAACACTATCTTGGACTTCTCTGCATGTTTCCCAGGCGAGCTATTGGCAGCATGTTCAGAACCATGTTTCTGTGAATAACTCTTGAACCGTAAGTCACAGACGCTCGCTCTTGGCTGCATTCGATTCAGCTCGTGGCAGCCAGTCTAAAAAACACTATCTTGGACTTCTCTGCATGTTTCCCAGGCGAGCTATTGGCAGCATGTTCAGAACCATGTTTCTGTGAATAACTCTTGAACCGTAAGTCACAGACGCTCGCTCTTGGCTGCATTCGATTCAGCTCGTGGCAGCCAGTCTAAAAAACACTATCTTGGACTTCTCTGCATGTTTCCCAGGCGAGCAATTGGCAGCATGTTCAGAACCATGTTTCTGTGAATAACTCTTGAACCGTAAGTCACAGACGCTCGCTCTTGGCTGCATTCGATTCAGCTCGTGGCAGCCATTCTAAAAAACACTATCTTGGACTTCTCTGCATGTTTCCCAGGCAAATGTTTCTAAAGCTAATTCTTGAACCGTAAGTCCTAGACGCTCGATCTTGGCGGCATTCGTCTCAGCGCCTGGCAATTAGTATAGAAGCACTGTCTTTGACTTCTCTGGATGTTTCCCAGGCGAGTTATTGACAAGTAAATCTTAGACGCTCGATCTTGGTTAGTTTCGCTTTCGCGGCTGGCAGTAAAGTTCAGAACCATGTTTCTGTGAATAACTCTTGAACCGTAAGTCACAGACGCTCGCTCTTGGCTGCATTCGATTCAGCTCGTGGCAGCCAGTCTAAAAAACACTATCTTGGACTTCTCTGCATGTTTCCCAGGCGAGCAATTGGCAGCATGTTCAGAACCATGTTTCTGTGAATAACTCTTGAACCGTAAGTCACAGACGCTCGCTCTTGGCTGCATTCGATTGAGCTCGTGGCAGCCAGTCTAAAAAACACTATCTTGGACTTCTCTGCATGTTTCCCAGGCAAATGTTTCTAAAGCTAATTCTTGAACCGTAAGTCCTAGACGCTCGATCTTGGCGGCATTCGTCTCAGCGCCTGGCAATTAGTATAGAAGCACTGTCTTTGACTTCTCTGGATGTTTCCCAGGCGAGTTATTGACAAGTAAATCCTAGACGCTCGATCTTGGTTAGTTTCGCTTTCGCGGCTGGCAGTAAAGTTCAGAACCATGTTTCTGTGAATAACTCTTGAACCGTAAGTCACAGACGCTCGCTCTTGGCTGCATTCGATTCAGCTCGTGGCAGCCAGTCTAAAAAACACTATCTTGGACTTCTCTGCATGTTTCCCAGGCGAGCTATTGGCAGCATGTTCAGAACCATGTTTCTGTGAATAACTCTTGAACCGTAAGTCACAGACGCTCGCTCTTGGCTGCATTCGATTCAGCTCGTGGCAGCCAGTCTAAAAAACACTATCTTGGACTTCTCTGCATGTTTCCCAGGCGAGCTATTGGCAGCATGTTCAGAACCATGTTTCTGTGAATAACTCTTGAACCGTAAGTCACAGACGCTCGCTCTTGGCTGCATTCGATTCAGCTCGTGGCAGCCAGTCTAAAAAACACTATCTTGGACTTCTCTGCATGTTTCCCAGGCAAATGTTTCTAAAGCTAATTCTTGAACCGTAAGTCCTAGACGCTCGATCTTGGCGGCATTCGTCTCAGCGCCTGGCAATTAGTATAGAAGCACTGTCTTTGACTTCTCTGGATGTTTCCCAGGCGAGTTATTGACAAGTAAATCCTAGACGCTCGATCTTGGTTAGTTTCGCTTTCGCGGCTGGCAGTAAAGTTCAGAACCATGTTTCTGTGAATAACTCTTGAACCGTAAGTCACAGACGCTCGCTCTTGGCTGCATTCGATTCAGCTCGTGGCAGCCAGTCTAAAAAACACTATCTTGGACTTCTCTGCATGTTTCCCAGGCGAGCAATTGGCAGCATGTTCAGAACCATGTTTCTGTGAATAACTCTTGAACCGTAAGTCACAGACGCTCGCTCTTGGCTGCATTCGATTCAGCTCGTGGCAGCCAGTCTAAAAAACACTATCTTGGACTTCTCTGCATGCTTCCCAGGCAAATGTTTCTAAAGCTAATTCTTGAACCGTAAGTCCTAGACGCTCGATCTTGGCGGCATTCGTCTCAGCGCCTGGCAATTAGTATAGAAGCACTGTCTTTGACTTCTCTGGATGTTTCCCAGGCGAGTTATTGACAAGTAAATCCTAGACGCTCGATCTTGGTTAGTTTCGCTTTCGCGGCTGGCAGTAAAGTTCAGAACCATGTTTCTGTGAATAACTCTTGAACCGTAAGTCACAGACGCTCGCTCTTGGCTGCATTCGATTCAGCTCGTGGCAGCCAGTCTAAAAAACACTATCTTGGACTTCTCTGCATGTTTCCCAGGCGAGCTATTGGCAGCATGTTCAGAACCATGTTTCTGTGAATAACTCTTGAACCGTAAGTCACAGACGCTCGCTCTTGGCTGCATTCGATTCAGCTCGTGGCAGCCAGTCTAAAAAACACTATCTTGGACTTCTCTGCATGTTTCCCAGGCGAGCTATTGGCAGCATGTTCAGAACCATGTTTCTGTGAATAACTCTTGAACCGTAAGTCACAGACGCTCGCTCTTGGCTGCATTCGATTCAGCTCGTGGCAGCCAGTCTAAAAAACACTATCTTGGACTTCTCTGCATGTTTCCCAGGCAAATGTTTCTAAAGCTAATTCTTGAACCGTAAGTCCTAGACGCTCGATCTTGGCGGCATTCGTCTCAGCGCCTGGCAATTAGTATAGAAGCACTGTCTTTGACTTCTCTGGATGTTTCCCAGGCGAGTTATTGACAAGTAAATCCTAGACGCTCGATCTTGGTTAGTTTCGCTTTCGCGGCTGGCAGTAAAGTTCAGAACCATGTTTCTGTGAATAA
>NW_027462935.1:0-58850 GCF_050947455.1 Rhinoderma darwinii
AGCGTCTGTGACTTACGGTTCAAAAGTTATTCACAGAAACATCGTTCTGAACTTTGCTGCCAGCCGCGAAAGCGAAAATAACCAAGATCGAGCGTCTAGGATTTACTTGTCAATAGCTCGCCTGGGAAACATCCAGAGAAGTCAAAGACAGTGCTTCTATACTAATTGCTTGGCGCTGAGACGAATGCCGCCAAGATCTAGCGTCTATGACTTACGGTTCAAGAATTAGCCTCAGAAACAGTGGGAAACAGTGCTTCTATACTAATTGCCAGGCGCTGAGACGAATGCCGCCAAGATCGAGCGTCTATGACTTACGGTTCAAGAATTAGCCTCAGAAACAGTGGTTCTGAACATGCTGCCAATAGCTCGCCTGGGAAACATCCAGAGAAGTCCAAGATTGTGTTTTTTAGACTGGCTGCCACGAGCTGAAACGAATGCAGCCAAGAGCGAGCGTCTGTGACTTACGGTTCAAAAGTTATTCACAGAAACATCGTTCTGAACTTTGCTGCCAGCCGCGAAAGCGAAAATAACCAAGATCGAGCGTCTAGGATTTACTTGTCAATAGCTCGCCTGGGAAACATCCAGAGAAGTCAAAGACAGTGCTTCTATACTAATTGCCAGGTGCTGAGACAAATGCCGCCAAGATCTAGCGTCTATGACTTACGGTTCAAGAATTAGCCTCAGAAACAGTGGGAAACAGTGCTTCTATACTAATTGCCAGGCGCTGAGACGAATGCCGCCAAGATCGAGCGTCTATGACTTACGGTTCAAGAATTAGCCTCAGAAACAGTGGTTCTGAACATGCTGCCAATAGCTCGCCTGGGAAACATCCAGAGAAGTCCAGATTGTGTTTTTTAGACTGGCTGCCACGAGCTGAAACGAATGCAGCCAAGAGCTAGCGTCTGTGACTTACGGTTCAAAAGTTATTCACAGAAACATGGTTCTGAACTTTGCTGCCAGCCGCGAAAGCGAAAATAACCAAGATCGAGCGTCTAGGATTTACTTGTCAATAGCTCGCCTGGGAAACATCCAGAGAAGTCAAAGACAGTGCTTCTATACTAATTGCCAGGCGCTGAGACGAATGCCGCCAAGATCTAGCGTCTATGACTTACGGTTCAAGAATTAGCCTCAGAAACAGTGGGAAACAGTGCTTCTATACTAATTGCCAGGCGCTGAGACGAATGCCGCCAAGATCGAGCGTCTATTACTTACGGTTCAAGAATTAGCCTCAGAAACAGTGGTTCTGAACATGCTGCCAATAGCTCGCCTGGGAAACATCCAGAGAAGTCCAAGATTGTGTTTTTTAGACTGGCTGCCACGAGCTGAAACGAATACAGCCAAGAGCGAGCGTCAGTGACTTACGGTTCAAGAGTTATTCACAGAAACATGGTTCTGAACTTTGCTGCTAGCCGCGAAAGCGAAAATAACCAAGATCGAGCGTCTAGGATTTACTTGTCAATAGCTCGCCTGGGAAACATCCAGAGAAGTCAAAGACAGTGCTTCTATACTAATTGCCAGGTGCTGAGACGAATGCCGCCAAGATCTAGCGTCTATGACTTACGGTTCAAGAATTAGCCTCAGAAACAGTGGGAAACAGTGCTTCTATACTAATTGCCAGGCGCTTAGACTAATGCCGCCAAGATCGAGCGTCTATGACTTACGGTTCAAGAATTAGCCTCAGAAACAGTGGTTCTGAACATGCTGCCAATAGCTCGCCTGGGAAACATCCAGAGAAGTCCAAGATTGTGTTTTTTAGACTGGCTGCCACGAGCTGAAACGAATGCAGCCAAGAGCTAGCGTCTGTGACTTACGGTTCAAAAGTTATTCACAGAAACATGGTTCTGAACTTTGCTGCCAGCCGCGAAAGCGAAAATAACCAAGATCGAGCGTCTAGGATTTACTTGTCAATAGCTCGCCTGGGAAACATCCAGAGAAGTCAAAGACAGTGCTTCTATACTAATTGCCAGGCGCTGAGACGAATGCCGCCAAGATCTAGCGTCTATGACTTACGGTTCAAGAATTAGCCTCAGAAACAGTGGGAAACAGTGCTTCTATACTAATTGCCAGGCGCTGAGAAGAATGCCGCCAAGATCGAGCGTCTATGACTTACGGTTCAAGAATTAGCCTCAGAAACAGTGGTTCTGAACATGCTGCCAATAGCTCGCCTGGGAAACATCCAGAGAAGTCCAAGATTGTGTTTTTTAGACTGGCTGCCACGAGCTGAAACGAATGCAGCCAAGAGCGAGCGTCAGTGACTTACGGTTCAAGAGTTATTCACAGAAACATGGTTCTGAACTTTGCTGCTAGCCGCGAAAGCGAAAATAACCAAGATCGAGCGTCTAGGATTTACTTGTCAATAGCTCGCCTGGGAAACATCCAGAGAAGTCAAAGACAGTGCTTCTATACTAATTGCCAGGTGCTGAGACGAATGCCGCCAAGATCTAGCGTCTATGACTTACGGTTCAAGAATTAGCCTCAGAAACAGTGGGAAACAGTGCTTCTATACTAATTGCCAGGCGCTGAGACGAATGCCGCCAAGATCGAGCGTCTATGACTTACGGTTCAAGAATTAGCCTCAGAAACAGTGGTTCTGAACATGCTGCCAATAGCTCGCCTGGGAAACATCCAGAGAAGTCCAAGATTGTGTTTTTTAGACTGGCTGCCACGAGCTGAAACGAATGCAGCCAAGAGCGAGCGTCAGTGACTTACGGTTCAAGAGTTATTCACAGAAACATGGTTCTGAACTTTGCTGCTAGCCGCGAAAGCGAAAATAACCAAGATCGAGCGTCTAGGATTTACTTGTCAATAGCTCGCCTGGGAAATATCCAGAGAAGTCAAAGACAGTGCTTCTATACTAATTGCCAGGTGCTGAGACGAATGCCGCCAAGATCTAGCGTCTATGACTTACGGTTCAAGAATTAGCCTCAGAAACAGTGGGAAACAGTGCTTCTATACTAATTGCCAGGCGCTTAGACTAATGCCGCCAAGATCGAGCGTCTATGACTTACGGTTCAAGAATTAGCCTCAGAAACAGTGGTTCTGAACATGCTGCCAATAGCTCGCCTGGGAAACATCCAGAGAAGTCCAAGATTGTGTTTTTTAGACTGGCTGCCACGAGCTGAAACGAATGCAGCCAAGAGCTAGCGTCTGTGACTTACGGTTCAAAAGTTATTCACAGAAACATGGTTCTGAACTTTGCTGCCAGCCGCGAAAGCGAAAATAACCAAGATCGAGCGTCTAGGATTTACTTGTCAATAGCTCGCCTGGGAAACATCCAGAGAAGTCAAAGACAGTGCTTCTATACTAATTGCCAGGCGCTGAGACGAATGCCGCCAAGATCTAGCGTCTATGACTTACGGTTCAAGAATTAGCCTCAGAAACAGTGGGAAACAGTGCTTCTATACTAATTGCCAGGCGCTGAGACGAATGCCGCCAAGATCGAGCGTCTATGACTTACGGTTCAAGAATTAGCCTCAGAAACAGTGGTTCTGAACATGCTGCCAATAGCTCGCCTGGGAAACATCCAGAGAAGTCCAAGATTGTGTTTTTTAAACTGGCTGCCACGAGCTGAAACGAATGCAGCCAAGAGCGAGCGTCAGTGACTTACGGTTCAAGAGTTATTCACAGAAACATGGTTCTGAACTTTGCTGCTAGCCGCGAAAGCGAAAATATCCAAGATCGAGCGTCTAGGATTTACTTGTCAATAGCTCGCCTGGGAAACATCCAGAGAAGTCAAAGACAGTGCTTCTATACTAATTGGCAGGTGCTGAGACGAATGCCGCCAAGATCTAGCGTCTATGACTTACGGTTCAAGAATTAGCCTCAGAAACAGTGGGAAACAGTGCTTCTATACTAATTGCCAGGCGCTGAGACGAATGCCGCCAAGATCGAGCGTCTATGACTTACGGTTCAAGAATTAGCCTCAGAAACAGTGGTTCTGAACATGCTGCCAATAGCTCGCCTGGGAAACATCCAGAGAAGTCCAAGATTGTGTTTTTTAGACTGGCTGCCACGAGCTGAAACGAATACAGCCAAGAGCGAGCGTCAGTGACTTACGGTTCAAGAGTTATTCACAGAAACATGGTTCTGAACTTTGCTGCTAGCCGCGAAAGCGAAAATAACCAAGATCGAGCGTCTAGGATTTACTTGTCAATAGCTCGCCTGGGAAACATCCAGAGAAGTCAAAGACAGTGCTTCTATACTAATTGCCAGGTGCTGAGACGAATGCCGCCAAGATCTAGCGTCTATGACTTACGGTTCAAGAATTAGCCTCAGAAACAGTGGGAAACAGTGCTTCTATACTAATTGCCAGGCGCTTAGACTAATGCCGCCAAGATCGAGCGTCTATGACTTACGGTTCAAGAATTAGCCTCAGAAACAGTGGTTCTGAACATGCTGCCAATAGCTCGCCTGGGAAACATCCAGAGAAGTCCAAGATTGTGTTTTTTAGACTGGCTGCCACGAGCTGAAACGAATGCAGCCAAGAGCTAGCGTCTGTGACTTACGGTTCAAAAGTTATTCACAGAAACATGGTTCTGAACTTTGCTGCCAGCCGCGAAAGCGAAAATAACCAAGATCGAGCGTCTAGGATTTACTTGTCAATAGCTCGCCTGGGAAACATCCAGAGAAGTCAAAGACAGTGCTTCTACACTAATTGCCAGGCGCTGAGACGAATGCCGCCAAGATCTAGCGTCTATGACTTACGGTTCAAGAATTAGCCTCAGAAACAGTGGGAAACAGTGCTTCTATACTAATTGCCAGGCGCTGAGAAGAATGCCGCCAAGATCGAGCGTCTATGACTTACGGTTCAAGAATTAGCCTCAGAAACAGTGGTTCTGAACATGCTGCCAATAGCTCGCCTGGGAAACATCCAGAGAAGTCCAAGATTGTGTTTTTTAGACTGGCTGCCACGAGCTGAAACGAATGCAGCCAAGAGCGAGCGTCAGTGACTTACGGTTCAAGAGTTATTCACAGAAACATGGTTCTGAACTTTGCTGCTAGCCGCGAAAGCGAAAATAACCAAGATCGAGCGTCTAGGATTTACTTGTCAATAGCTCGCCTGGGAAACATCCAGAGAAGTCAAAGACAGTGCTTCTATACTAATTGCCAGGTGCTGAGACGAATGCCGCCAAGATCTAGCGTCTATGACTTACGGTTCAAGAATTAGCCTCAGAAACAGTGGGAAACAGTGCTTCTATACTAATTGCCAGGCGCTGAGACGAATGCCGCCAAGATCGAGCGTCTATGACTTACGGTTCAAGAATTAGCCTCAGAAACAGTGGTTCTGAACATGCTGCCAATAGCTCGCCTGGGAAACATCCAGAGAAGTCCAAGATTGTGTTTTTTAGACTGGCTGCCACGAGCTGAAACGAATGCAGCCAAGAGCGAGCGTCAGTGACTTACGGTTCAAGAGTTATTCACAGAAACATGGTTCTGAACTTTGCTGCTAGCCGCGAAAGCGAAAATAACCAAGATCGAGCGTCTAGGATTTACTTGTCAATAGCTCGCCTGGGAAATATCCAGAGAAGTCAAAGACAGTGCTTCTATACTAATTGCCAGGTGCTGAGACGAATGCCGCCAAGATCTAGCGTCTATGACTTACGGTTCAAGAATTAGCCTCAGAAACAGTGGGAAACAGTGCTTCTATACTAATTGCCAGGCGCTTAGACTAATGCCGCCAAGATCGAGCGTCTATGACTTACGGTTCAAGAATTAGCCTCAGAAACAGTGGTTCTGAACATGCTGCCAATAGCTCGCCTGGGAAACATCCAGAGAAGTCCAAGATTGTGTTTTTTAGACTGGCTGCCACGAGCTGAAACGAATGCAGCCAAGAGCTAGCGTCTGTGACTTACGGTTCAAAAGTTATTCACAGAAACATGGTTCTGAACTTTGCTGCCAGCCGCGAAAGCGAAAATAACCAAGATCGAGCGTCTAGGATTTACTTGTCAATAGCTCGCCTGGGAAACATCCAGAGAAGTCAAAGACAGTGCTTCTATACTAATTGCCAGGCGCTGAGACGAATGCCGCCAAGATCTAGCGTCTATGACTTACGGTTCAAGAATTAGCCTCAGAAACAGTGGGAAACAGTGCTTCTATACTAATTGCCAGGCGCTGAGACGAATGCCGCCAAGATCGAGCGTCTATGACTTACGGTTCAAGAATTAGCCTCAGAAACAGTGGTTCTGAACATGCTGCCAATAGCTCGCCTGGGAAACATCCAGAGAAGTCCAAGATTGTGTTTTTTAAACTGGCTGCCACGAGCTGAAACGAATGCAGCCAAGAGCGAGCGTCAGTGACTTACGGTTCAAGAGTTATTCACAGAAACATGGTTCTGAACTTTGCTGCTAGCCGCGAAAGCGAAAATATCCAAGATCGAGCGTCTAGGATTTACTTGTCAATAGCTCGCCTGGGAAACATCCAGAGAAGTCAAAGACAGTGCTTCTATACTAATTGGCAGGTGCTGAGACGAATGCCGCCAAGATCTAGCGTCTATGACTTACGGTTCAAGAATTAGCCTCAGAAACAGTGGGAAACAGTGCTTCTATACTAATTGCCAGGCGCTGAGACGAATGCCGCCAAGATCGAGCGTCTATGACTTACGGTTCAAGAATTAGCCTCAGAAACAGTGGTTCTGAACATGCTGCCAATAGCTCGCCTGGGAAACATCCAGAGAAGTCCAAGATTGTGTTTTTTAGACTGGCTGCCACGAGCTGAAACGAATGCAGCCAAGAGCTAGCGTCTGTGACTTACGGTTCAAAAGTTATTCACAGAAACATGGTTCTGAACTTTGCTGCCAGCCGCGAAAGCGAAAATAACCAAGATCGAGCGTCTAGGATTTACTTGTCAATAGCTCGCCTGGGAAACATCCAGAGAAGTCAAAGACAGTGCTTCTATACTAATTGTCAGGCGCTGAGACGAATGCCGCCAAGATCTAGCGTCTATGACTTACGGTTCAAGAATTAGCCTCAGAAACAGTGGGAAACAGTGCTTCTATACTAATTGCCAGGCGCTGAGACGAATGCCGCCAAGATCGAGCGTCTATGACTTACGGTTCAAGAATTAGCCTCAGAAACAGTGGTTCTGAACATGCTGCCAATAGCTCGCCTGGGAAACATCCAGAGAAGTCCAAGATTGTGTTTTTTAGACTGGCTGCCACGAGCTGAAACGAATGCAGCCAAGAGCGAGCGTCTGTGACTTACGGTTCAAAAGTTATTCACAGAAACATCGTTCTGAACTTTGCTGCCAGCCGCGAAAGCGAAAATAACCAAGATCGAGCGTCTAGGATTTACTTGTCAATAGCTCGCCTGGGAAACATCCAGAGAAGTCAAAGACAGTGCTTCTATACTAATTGCCTGGCGCTGAGACGAATGCCGCCAAGATCTAGCGTCTATGACTTACGGTTCAAGAATTAGCCTCAGAAACAGTGGGAAACAGTGCTTCTATACTAATTGCCAGGCGCTGAGACGAATGCCGCCAAGATCGAGCGTCTATGACTTACGGTTCAAGAATTAGCCTCAGAAACAGTGGTTCTGAACATGCTGCCAATAGCTCGCCTGGGAAACATCCAGAGAAGTCCAAGATTGTGTTTTTTAGACTGGCTGCCACGAGCTGAAACGAATGCAGCCAAGAGCGAGCGTCTGTGACTTACGGTTCAAAAGTTATTCACAGAAACATCGTTCTGAACTTTGCTGCCAGCCGCGAAAGCGAAAATAACCAAGATCGAGCGTCTAGGATTTACTTGTCAATAGCTCGCCTGGGAAACATCCAGAGAAGTCAAAGACAGTGCTTCTATACTAATTGCCAGGTGCTGAGACAAATGCCGCCAAGATCTAGCGTCTATGACTTACGGTTCAAGAATTAGCCTCAGAAACAGTGGGAAACAGTGCTTCTATACTAATTGCCAGGCGCTGAGACGAATGCCGCCAAGATCGAGCGTCTATGACTTACGGTTCAAGAATTAGCCTCAGAAACAGTGGTTCTGAACATGCTGCCAATAGCTCGCCTGGGAAACATCCAGAGAAGTCCAGATTGTGTTTTTTAGACTGGCTGCCACGAGCTGAAACGAATGCAGCCAAGAGCTAGCGTCTGTGACTTACGGTTCAAAAGTTATTCACAGAAACATGGTTCTGAACTTTGCTGCCAGCCGCGAAAGCGAAAATAACCAAGATCGAGCGTCTAGGATTTACTTGTCAATAGCTCGCCTGGGAAACATCCAGAGAAGTCAAAGACAGTGCTTCTATACTAATTGCCAGGCGCTGAGACGAATGCCGCCAAGATCTAGCGTCTATGACTTACGGTTCAAGAATTAGCCTCAGAAACAGTGGGAAACAGTGCTTCTATACTAATTGCCAGGCGCTGAGACGAATGCCGCCAAGATCGAGCGTCTATTACTTACGGTTCAAGAATTAGCCTCAGAAACAGTGGTTCTGAACATGCTGCCAATAGCTCGCCTGGGAAACATCCAGAGAAGTCCAAGATTGTGTTTTTTAGACTGGCTGCCACGAGCTGAAACGAATACAGCCAAGAGCGAGCGTCAGTGACTTACGGTTCAAGAGTTATTCACAGAAACATGGTTCTGAACTTTGCTGCTAGCCGCGAAAGCGAAAATAACCAAGATCGAGCGTCTAGGATTTACTTGTCAATAGCTCGCCTGGGAAACATCCAGAGAAGTCAAAGACAGTGCTTCTATACTAATTGCCAGGTGCTGAGACGAATGCCGCCAAGATCTAGCGTCTATGACTTACGGTTCAAGAATTAGCCTCAGAAACAGTGGGAAACAGTGCTTCTATACTAATTGCCAGGCGCTTAGACTAATGCCGCCAAGATCGAGCGTCTATGACTTACGGTTCAAGAATTAGCCTCAGAAACAGTGGTTCTGAACATGCTGCCAATAGCTCGCCTGGGAAACATCCAGAGAAGTCCAAGATTGTGTTTTTTAGACTGGCTGCCACGAGCTGAAACGAATGCAGCCAAGAGCTAGCGTCTGTGACTTACGGTTCAAAAGTTATTCACAGAAACATGGTTCTGAACTTTGCTGCCAGCCGCGAAAGCGAAAATAACCAAGATCGAGCGTCTAGGATTTACTTGTCAATAGCTCGCCTGGGAAACATCCAGAGAAGTCAAAGACAGTGCTTCTATACTAATTGCCAGGCGCTGAGACGAATGCCGCCAAGATCTAGCGTCTATGACTTACGGTTCAAGAATTAGCCTCAGAAACAGTGGGAAACAGTGCTTCTATACTAATTGCCAGGCGCTGAGAAGAATGCCGCCAAGATCGAGCGTCTATGACTTACGGTTCAAGAATTAGCCTCAGAAACAGTGGTTCTGAACATGCTGCCAATAGCTCGCCTGGGAAACATCCAGAGAAGTCCAAGATTGTGTTTTTTAGACTGGCTGCCACGAGCTGAAACGAATGCAGCCAAGAGCGAGCGTCAGTGACTTACGGTTCAAGAGTTATTCACAGAAACATGGTTCTGAACTTTGCTGCTAGCCGCGAAAGCGAAAATAACCAAGATCGAGCGTCTAGGATTTACTTGTCAATAGCTCGCCTGGGAAACATCCAGAGAAGTCAAAGACAGTGCTTCTATACTAATTGCCAGGTGCTGAGACGAATGCCGCCAAGATCTAGCGTCTATGACTTACGGTTCAAGAATTAGCCTCAGAAACAGTGGGAAACAGTGCTTCTATACTAATTGCCAGGCGCTGAGACGAATGCCGCCAAGATCGAGCGTCTATGACTTACGGTTCAAGAATTAGCCTCAGAAACAGTGGTTCTGAACATGCTGCCAATAGCTCGCCTGGGAAACATCCAGAGAAGTCCAAGATTGTGTTTTTTAGACTGGCTGCCACGAGCTGAAACGAATGCAGCCAAGAGCGAGCGTCAGTGACTTACGGTTCAAGAGTTATTCACAGAAACATGGTTCTGAACTTTGCTGCTAGCCGCGAAAGCGAAAATAACCAAGATCGAGCGTCTAGGATTTACTTGTCAATAGCTCGCCTGGGAAATATCCAGAGAAGTCAAAGACAGTGCTTCTATACTAATTGCCAGGTGCTGAGACGAATGCCGCCAAGATCTAGCGTCTATGACTTACGGTTCAAGAATTAGCCTCAGAAACAGTGGGAAACAGTGCTTCTATACTAATTGCCAGGCGCTGAGACGAATGCCGCCAAGATCGAGCGTCTATGACTTACGGTTCAAGAATTAGCCTCAGAAACAGTGGTTCTGAACATGCTGCCAATAGCTCGCCTGGGAAACATCCAGAGAAGTCCAAGATTGTGTTTTTTAGACTGGCTGCCACGAGCTGAAACGAATGCAGCCAAGAGCGAGCGTCTGTGACTTACGGTTCAAAAGTTATTCACAGAAACATGGTTCTGAACTTTGCTGCCAGCCGCGAAAGCGAAAATAACCAAGATCGAGCGTCTAGGATTTACTTGTCAAAAGCTCGCCTGGGAAACATCCAGAGAAGTCAAAGACAGTGCTTCTATACTAATTGCCAGGTGCTGAGACGAATGCCGCCAAGGTCTAGCGTCTATGACTTACGGTTCAAGAATTAGCCTCAGAAACAGTGGGAAACAGTGCTTCTATACTAATTGCCAGGCGCTGAGACGAATGCCGCTAAGATCGAGCGTCTATGACACGGTTCAAGAATTAGCCTCAGAAACAGTGGTTCTGAACATGCTGCCAATAGCTCGCCTGGGAAACATCCAGAGAAGTCCAAGATAGTGTTTTTTAGACTGGCTGCCACGAGCTGAAACGAATGCAGCCAAGAGCGAGCGTCTGTGACTTACGGTTCAAAAGTTATTCACAGAAACATGGTTCTGAACTTTGCTGCCAGCCGCGAAAGCGAAAATAACCAAGATCGAGCGTCTAGGATTTACTTGTCAAAAACTCGCCTGGGAAACATCCAGAGAAGTCAAAGACAGTGCTTCTATACTAATTGCCAGGCGCTGAGACGAATGCCGCCAAGGTCTAGCGTCTATGACTTACGGTTCAAGAATTAGCCTCAGAAACAGTGGGAAACAGTGCTTCTATACTAATTGCCAGGCGCTGAGACAAATGCCGCCAAGATCGAGCGTCTATGACACGGTTCAAGAATTAGCCTCAGAAACAGTGGTTCTGAACATGCTGCCAATAGCTCGCCTGGGAAACATCCAGAGAAGTCCAAGATTGTGTTTTTTAGACTGGCTGCCACGAGCTGAAACGAATGCAGCCAAGAGCGAGCGTCTGTGACTTACGGTTCAAAAGTTATTCACAGAAACATGGTTCTGAACTTTGCTGCCAGCCGCGAAAGCGAAAATAACCAAGATCGAGCGTCTAGGATTTACTTGTCAATAGCTCGCCTGGGAAACATCCAGAGAAGTCAAAGACAGTGCTTCTATACTAATTGCCAGGCGCTGAGACGAATGCCGCCAAGATCTAGCGTCTATGACTTACGGTTCAAGAATTAGCCTCAGAAACAGTGTGAAACAGTGCTTCTATACTAATTGCCAGGCGCTGAGACGAATGCCGCCAAGATCGAGCGTCTATGACTTACGGTTCAAGAATTAGCCTCAGAAACAGTGGTTCTGAACATGCTGCCAATAGCTCGCCTGGGAAACATCCAGAGAAGTCCAAGATTGTGTTTTTTAGACTGGCTGCCACGAGCTGAAACGAATGCAGCCAAGAGCGAGCGTCTGTGACTTACGGTTCAAAAGTTATTCACAGAAACATGGTTCTGAACTTTGCTGCCAGCCGCGAAAGCGAAAATAACCAAGATCGAGCGTCTAGGATTTACTTGTCAAAAGCTCGCCTGGGAAACATCCAGAGAAGTCAAAGACAGTGCTTCTATACTAATTGCCAGGCGCTGAGACGAATGCCGCCAAGATCTAGCGTCTATGACTTACGGTTCAAGAATTGGCCTCAGAAACAGTAGGAAACAGTGCTTCTATACTAATTTCCCGGCGCTGAGACGAATGCCGCCAAGATCGAGCGTCTATGACACGGTTCAAGAATTAGCCTCAGAAACAGTGGTTCTGAACATGCTGCCAATAGCTCGCCTGGGAAACATCCAGAGAAGTCCAAGATAGTGTTTTTTAGACTGGCTGCCACGAGCTGAAACGAATGCAGCCAAGAGCGAGCGTCTGTGACTTACGGTTCAAAAGTTATTCACAGAAACATGGTTCTGAACTTTGCTGCCAGCCGCGAAAGCGAAAATAACCAAGATCGAGCGTCTAGGATTTACTTGTCAAAAACTCGCCTGGGAAACATCCAGAGAAGTCAAAGACAGTGCTTCTATACTAATTGCCAGGCGCTGAGACGAATGCCGCCAAGGTCTAGCGTCTATGACTTACGGTTCAAGAATTAGCCTCAGAAACAGTGGGAAACAGTGCTTCTATACTAATTGCCAGGCGCTGAGACAAATGCCGCCAAGATCGAGCGTCTATGACACGGTTCAAGAATTAGCCTCAGAAACAGTGGTTCTGAACATGCTGCCAATAGCTCGCCTGGGAAACATCCAGAGAAGTCCAAGATTGTGTTTTTTAGACTGGCTGCCACGAGCTGAAACGAATGCAGCCAAGAGCGAGCGTCTGTGACTTACGGTTCAAAAGTTATTCACAGAAACATGGTTCTGAACTTTGCTGCCAGCCGCGAAAGCGAAAATAACCAAGATCGAGCGTCTAGGATTTACTTGTCAATAGCTCGCCTGGGAAACATCCAGAGAAGTCAAAGACAGTGCTTCTATACTAATTGCCAGGCGCTGAGACGAATGCCGCCAAGATCTAGCGTCTATGACTTACGGTTCAAGAATTAGCCTCAGAAACAGTGTGAAACAGTGCTTCTATACTAATTGCCAGGCGCTGAGACGAATGCCGCCAAGATCGAGCGTCTATGACTTACGGTTCAAGAATTAGCCTCAGAAACAGTGGTTCTGAACATGCTGCCAATAGCTCGCCTGGGAAACATCCAGAGAAGTCCAAGATTGTGTTTTTTAGACTGGCTGCCACGAGCTGAAACGAATGCAGCCAAGAGCGAGCGTCTGTGACTTACGGTTCAAAAGTTATTCACAGAAACATGGTTCTGAACTTTGCTGCCAGCCGCGAAAGCGAAAATAACCAAGATCGAGCGTCTAGGATTTACTTGTCAAAAGCTCGCCTGGGAAACATCCAGAGAAGTCAAAGACAGTGCTTCTATACTAATTGCCAGGCGCTGAGACGAATGCCGCCAAGATCTAGCGTCTATGACTTACGGTTCAAGAATTGGCCTCAGAAACAGTAGGAAACAGTGCTTCTATACTAATTTCCCGGCGCTGAGACGAATGCCGCCAAGATCGAGCGTCTATGACACGGTTCAAGAATTAGCCTCAGAAACAGTGGTTCTGAACATGCTGCCAATAGCTCGCCTGGGAAACATCCAGAGAAGTCCAAGATAGTGTTTTTTAGACTGGCTGCCACGAGCTGAAACGAATGCAGCCAAGAGCGAGCGTCTGTGACTTACGGTTCAAAAGTTATTCACAGAAACATGGTTCTGAACTTTGCTGCCAGCCGCGAAAGCGAAAATAACCAAGATCGAGCGTCTAGGATTTACTTGTCAAAAGCTCGCCTGGGAAACATCCAGAGAAGTCAAAGACAGTGCTTCTACACTAATTGCCAGGCGCTGAGACGAATGCCGCCAAGATCTAGCGTCTATGACTTACGGTTCAAGAATTAGCCTCAGAAACAGTGGGAAACAGTGCTTCTATACTAATTGCCAGGCGCTGAGACGAATGCCGCCAAGATCGAGCGTCTATGACACGGTTCAAGAATTAGCCTCAGAAAGAGTGGTTCTGAACATGCTGCCAATAGCTCGCCTGGGAAACATCCAGAGAAGTCCAAGATAGTGTTTTTTAGACTGGCTGCCACGAGCTGAAACGAATGCAGCCAAGAGCGAGCGTCTGTGACTTACGGTTCAAAAGTTATTCACAGAAACATGGTTCTGAACTTTGCTGCCAGCCGCGAAAGCGAAAATAACCAAGATCGAGCGTCTAGGATTTACTTGTCAATAGCTCGCCTGGGAAACATCCAGAGAAGTCAAAGACAGTGCTTCTATACTAATTGCCAGGCGCTGAGACGAATGCCGCCAAGATCTAGCGTCTATGACTTACGGTTCAAGAATTAGCCTCAGAAACAGTGTGAAACAGTGCTTCTATACTAATTGCCAGGCGCTGAGACGAATGCCGCCAAGATCGAGCGTCTATGACTTACGGTTCAAGAATTAGCCTCAGAAACAGTGGTTCTGAACATGCTGCCAATAGCTCGCCTGGGAAACATCCAGAGAAGTCCAAGATTGTGTTTTTTAGACTGGCTGCCACGAGCTGAAACGAATGCAGCCAAGAGCGAGCGTCTGTGACTTACGGTTCAAAAGTTATTCACAGAAACATGGTTCTGAACTTTGCTGCCAGCCGCGAAAGCGAAAATAACCAAGATCGAGCGTCTAGGATTTACTTGTCAAAAGCTCGCCTGGGAAACATCCAGAGAAGTCAAAGACAGTGCTTCTATACTAATTGCCAGGCGCTGAGACGAATGCCGCCAAGATCTAGCGTCTATGACTTACGGTTCAAGAATTGGCCTCAGAAACAGTAGGAAACAGTGCTTCTATACTAATTTCCCGGCGCTGAGACGAATGCCGCCAAGATCGAGCGTCTATGACACGGTTCAAGAATTAGCCTCAGAAACAGTGGTTCTGAACATGCTGCCAATAGCTCGCCTGGGAAACATCCAGAGAAGTCCAAGATAGTGTTTTTTAGACTGGCTGCCACGAGCTGAAACGAATGCAGCCAAGAGCGAGCGTCTGTGACTTACGGTTCAAAAGTTATTCACAGAAACATGGTTCTGAACTTTGCTGCCAGCCGCGAAAGCGAAAATAACCAAGATCGAGCGTCTAGGATTTACTTGTCAAAAACTCGCCTGGGAAACATCCAGAGAAGTCAAAGACAGTGCTTCTATACTAATTGCCAGGCGCTGAGACGAATGCCGCCAAGGTCTAGCGTCTATGACTTACGGTTCAAGAATTAGCCTCAGAAACAGTGGGAAACAGTGCTTCTATACTAATTGCCAGGCGCTGAGACAAATGCCGCCAAGATCGAGCGTCTATGACACGGTTCAAGAATTAGCCTCAGAAACAGTGGTTCTGAACATGCTGCCAATAGCTCGCCTGGGAAACATCCAGAGAAGTCCAAGATTGTGTTTTTTAGACTGGCTGCCACGAGCTGAAACGAATGCAGCCAAGAGCGAGCGTCTGTGACTTACGGTTCAAAAGTTATTCACAGAAACATGGTTCTGAACTTTGCTGCCAGCCGCGAAAGCGAAAATAACCAAGATCGAGCGTCTAGGATTTACTTGTCAATAGCTCGCCTGGGAAACATCCAGAGAAGTCAAAGACAGTGCTTCTATACTAATTGCCAGGCGCTGAGACGAATGCCGCCAAGATCTAGCGTCTATGACTTACGGTTCAAGAATTAGCCTCAGAAACAGTGTGAAACAGTGCTTCTATACTAATTGCCAGGCGCTGAGACGAATGCCGCCAAGATCGAGCGTCTATGACTTACGGTTCAAGAATTAGCCTCAGAAACAGTGGTTCTGAACATGCTGCCAATAGCTCGCCTGGGAAACATCCAGAGAAGTCCAAGATTGTGTTTTTTAGACTGGCTGCCACGAGCTGAAACGAATGCAGCCAAGAGCGAGCGTCTGTGACTTACGGTTCAAAAGTTATTCACAGAAACATGGTTCTGAACTTTGCTGCCAGCCGCGAAAGCGAAAATAACCAAGATCGAGCGTCTAGGATTTACTTGTCAAAAGCTCGCCTGGGAAACATCCAGAGAAGTCAAAGACAGTGCTTCTATACTAATTGCCAGGCGCTGAGACGAATGCCGCCAAGATCTAGCGTCTATGACTTACGGTTCAAGAATTGGCCTCAGAAACAGTAGGAAACAGTGCTTCTATACTAATTTCCCGGCGCTGAGACGAATGCCGCCAAGATCGAGCGTCTATGACACGGTTCAAGAATTAGCCTCAGAAACAGTGGTTCTGAACATGCTGCCAATAGCTCGCCTGGGAAACATCCAGAGAAGTCCAAGATAGTGTTTTTTAGACTGGCTGCCACGAGCTGAAACGAATGCAGCCAAGAGCGAGCGTCTGTGACTTACGGTTCAAAAGTTATTCACAGAAACATGGTTCTGAACTTTGCTGCCAGCCGCGAAAGCGAAAATAACCAAGATCGAGCGTCTAGGATTTACTTGTCAAAAGCTCGCCTGGGAAACATCCAGAGAAGTCAAAGACAGTGCTTCTACACTAATTGCCAGGCGCTGAGACGAATGCCGCCAAGATCTAGCGTCTATGACTTACGGTTCAAGAATTAGCCTCAGAAACAGTGGGAAACAGTGCTTCTATACTAATTGCCAGGCGCTGAGACGAATGCCGCCAAGATCGAGCGTCTATGACACGGTTCAAGAATTAGCCTCAGAAAGAGTGGTTCTGAACATGCTGCCAATAGCTCGCCTGGGAAACATCCAGAGAAGTCCAAGATAGTGTTTTTTAGACTGGCTGCCACGAGCTGAAACGAATGCAGCCAAGAGCGAGCGTCTGTGACTTACGGTTCAAAAGTTATTCACAGAAACATGGTTCTGAACTTTGCTGCCAGCCGCGAAAGCGAAAATAACCAAGATCGAGCGTCTAGGATTTACTTGTCAAAAGCTCGCCTGGGAAACATCCAGAGAAGTCAAAGACAGTGCTTCTATACTAATTGCCAGGTGCTGAGACGAATGCCGCCAAGATCTAGCGTCTATGACTTACGGTTCAAGAATTAGCCTCAGAAACAGTGGGAAACAGTGCTTCTATTCTAATTGCCAGGCGCTGAGACGAATGCCGCCAAGATCTAGCGTCTATGACTTACGGTTCAAGAATTAGCCTCAGAAACAGTGGAAAACAGTGCTTCTATACTAATTGCCAGGCGCTGAGACGAATGCCGCCAAGATCGAGCGTCTATGACACGGTTCAAGAATTAGCCTCAGAAACAGTGGTTCTGAACATGCTGCCAATAGCTCGCCTGGGAAACATCCAGAGAAGTCCAAGATTGTGTTTTTTAGACTGGCTGCCACGAGCTGAAACGAATGCAGCCAAGAGCGAGCGTCTGTGACTTACGGTTCAAGAGTTATTCACAGAAACATGGTTCTGAACTTTGCTGCTAGCCGCGAAAGCGAAAATAACCAAGATCGAGCGTCTAGGATTTACTTGTCAATAGCTCGCCTGGGAAACATCCAGAGAAGTCAAAGACAGTGCTTCTATACTAATTGCCAGGTGCTGAGACGAATGCCGCCAAGATCTAGCGTCTGACTTACGGTTCCAGAATTAGCCTCAGAAACAGTGGGAAACAGTGCTTCTATACTAATTGCCAGGCGCTTAGACTAATGCCGCCAAGATCGAGCGTCTATGACTTACGGTTCAAGAATTAGCCTCAGAAACAGTGGTTCTGAACATGCTGCCAATAGCTCGCCTGGGAAACATCCAGAGAAGTCCAAGATTGTGTTTTTTAGACTGGCTGCCACGAGCTGAAACGAATGCAGCCAAGAGCGAGCGTCTGTGACTTACGGTTCAAAAGTTATTCACAGAAACATGGTTCTGAACTTTGCTGCCAGCCGCGAAAGCGAAAATAACCAAGATCGAGCGTCTAGGATTTACTTGTCAATAGCTCGCCTGGGAAACATCCAGAGAAGTCAAAGACAGTGCTTCTATACTAATTGCCAGGCGCTGAGACGAATGCCGCCAAGATCTAGCGTCTATGACTTACGGTTCAAGAATTAGCCTCAGAAACAGTGGGAAACAGTGCTTCTATACTAATTGCCAGGCGCTGAGACGAATGCCGCCAAGATCGAGCGTCTATGACACGGTTCAAGAATTAGCCTCAGAAACAGTGGTTCTGAACATGCTGCCAATAGCTCGCCTGGGAAACATCCAGAGAAGTCCAAGATAGTGTTTTTTAGACTGGCTGCCACGAGCTGAAACGAATGCAGCCAAGAGCGAGCGTCTGTGACTTACGGTTCAAAAGTTATTCACAGAAACATGGTTCTGAACTTTGCTGCCAGCCGCGAAAGCGAAAATAACCAAGATCGAGCGTCTAGGATTTACTTGTCAAAAGCTCGCCTGGGAAACATCCAGAGAAGTCAAAGACAGTGCTTCTATACTAATTGCCAGGCGCTGAGACGAATGCCGCCAAGTTCTAGCGTCTATGACTTACGGTTCAAGAATTAGCCTCAGAAACAGTGGGAAACAGTGCTTCTATACTAATTGCCAGGCGCTGAGACGAATGCCGCCAAGATCGAGCGTCTATGACACGGTTCAAGAATTAGCCTCAGAAACAGTGGTTCTGAACATGCTGCCAATAGCTCGCCTGGGAAACATCCAGAGAAGTCCAAGATTGTGTTTTTTAGACTGGCTGCCACGAGCTGAAACGAATGCAGCCAAGAGCGAGCGTCTGTGACTTACGGTTGAAAAGTTATTCACAGAAACATGGTTCTGAACTTTGCTGCCAGCCGCGAAAGCGAAAATAACCAAGATCGAGCGTCTAGGATTTACTTGTCAATAGCTCGCCTGGGAAACATCCAGAGAAGTCAAAGACAGTGCTTATATACTAATTGCCAGGCGCTGAGACGAATGCCGCCAAGATCTAGCGTCTATGACTTACGGTTCAAGAATTAGCCTCAGAAACAGTGGGAAACAGTGCTTCTATACTAATTGCCAGGCGCTGAGACGAATGCCGCCAAGATCGAGCGTCTATGACTTACGGTTCAAGAATTAGCCTCAGAAACAGTGGTTCTGAACATGCTGCCAATAGCTCGCCTGGGAAACATCCAGAGAAGTCCAAGATTGTGTTTTTTAGACTGACTGCCACGAGCTGAAACGAATGCAGCCAAGAGCGAGCGTCTGTGACTTACGGTTCAAAAGTTATTCACAGAAACATGGTTCTGAACTTTGCTGCCAGCCGCGAAAGCGAAAATAACCAAGATCGAGCGTCTAGGATTTACTTGTCAAAAGCTCGCCTGGGAAACATCCAGAGAAGTCAAAGACAGTGCTTCTATACTAATTGCCAGGCGCTGAGACGAATGCCGCCAAGATCTAGCGTCTATGACTTACGGTTCAAGAATTAGCCTCAGAAACAGTGGGAAACAGTGCTTCTATACTAATTGCCAGGCGCTGAGACGAATGCCGCCAAGATCGAGCGTCTATGACACGGTTCAAGAATTAGCCTCAGAAAGAGTGGTTCTGAACATGCTGCCAATAGCTCGCCTGGGAAACATCCAGAGAAGTCCAAGATAGTGTTTTTTAGACTGGCTGCCACGAGCTGAAACGAATGCAGCCAAGAGCGAGCGTCTGTGACTTACGGTTCAAAAGTTATTCACAGAAACATGGTTCTGAACTTTGCTGCCAGCCGCGAAAGCGAAAATAACCAAGATCGAGCGTCTAGGATTTACTTGTCAAAAGCTCGCCTGGGAAACATCCAGAGAAGTCAAAGACAGTGCTTCTATACTAATTGCCAGGCGCTGAGACGAATGCCGCCAAGATCTAGCGTCTATGACTTACGGTTCAAGAATTAGCCTCAGAAACAGTGGGAAACAGTGCTTCTATACTAATTGCCAGGCGCTGAGACGAATGCCGCCAAGATCGAGCGTCTCTGACACGGTTCAAGAATTAGCCTCAGAAACAGTGGTTCTGAACATGCTGCCAATAGCTCGCCTGGGAAACATCCAGAGAAGTCCAAGATAGTGTTTTTTAGACTGGCTGCCACGAGCTGAAACGAATGCAGCCAAGAGCGAGCGTCTGTGACTTACGGTTCAAAAGTTATTCACAGAAACATGGTTCTGAACTTTGCTGCCAGCCGCGAAAGCGAAAATAACCAAGATCGAGCGTCTAGGATTTACTTGTCAATAGCTCGCCTGGGAAACATCCAGAGAAGTCAAAGACAGTGCTTCTATACTAATTGCCAGGCGCTGAGACGAATGCCGCCAAGATCTAGCGTCTATGACTTACGGTTCAAGAATTAGCCTCAGAAACAGTGGGAAACAGTGCTTCTATACTAATTGCCAGGCGCTGAGACGAATGCCGCCAAGATCGAGCGTCTATGACTTACGGTTCAAGAATTAGCCTCAGAAACAGTGGTTCTGAACATGCTGCCAATAGCTCGCCTGGGAAACATCCAGAGAAGTCCAAGATTGTGTTTTTTAGACTGGCTGCCACGAGCTGAAACGAATGCAGCCAAGAGCGAGCGTCTGTGACTTACGGTTCAAAAGTTATTCACAGAAACATGGTTCTGAACTTTGCTGCCAGCCGCGAAAGCGAAAATAACCAAGATCGAGCGTCTAGGATTTACTTGTCAAAAGCTCGCCTGGGAAACATCCAGAGAAGTCAAAGACAGTGCTTCTATACTAATTGCCAGGCGCTGAGACGAATGCCGCCAAGATCTAGCGTCTATGACTTACGGTTCAAGAATTAGCCTCAGAAACAGTGGGAAACAGTGCTTCTATACTAATTGCCAGGCGCTGAGACGAATGCCGCCAAGATCGAGCGTCTATGACACGGTTCAAGAATTAGCCTCAGAAACAGTGGTTCTGAACATGCTGCCAATAGCTCGCCTGGGAAACATCCAGAGAAGTCCAAGATAGTGTTTTTTAGACTGGCTGCCACGAGCTGAAACGAATGCAGCCAAGAGCGAGCGTCTGTGACTTACGGTTCAAAAGTTATTCACAGAAACATGGTTCTGAACTTTGCTGCCAGCCGCGAAAGCGAAAATAACCAAGATCGAGCGTCTAGGATTTACTTGTCAATAGCTCGCCTGGGAAACATCCAGAGAAGTCAAAGACAGTGCTTCTATACTAATTGCCAGGTGCTGAGACGAATGCCGCCAAGATCTAGCGTCTATGACTTACGGTTCAAGAATTAGCCTCAGAAACAGTGGGAAACAGTGCTTCTATACTAATTGCCAGGCGCTGAGACGAATGCCGCCAAGATCGAGCGTCTATGACTTACGGTTCAAGAATTAGCCTCAGAAACAGTGGTTCTGAACATGCTGCCAATAGCTCGCCTGGTAAACATCCAGAGAAGTCCAAGATTGTGTTTTTTAGACTGGCTGCCACGAGCTGAAACGAATGCAGCCAAGAGCGAGCGTCAGTGACTTACGGTTCAAGAGTTATTCACAGAAACATGGTTCTGAACTTTGCTGCTAGCCGCGAAAGCGAAAATAACCAAGATCGAGCGTCTAGGATTTACTTGTCAATAGCTCGCCTGGGAAATATCCAGAGAAGTCAAAGACAGTGCTTCTATACTAATTGCCAGGTGCTGAGACGAATGCCGCCAAGATCTAGCGTCTATGACTTACGGTTCAAGAATTAGCCTCAGAAACAGTGGGAAACAGTGCTTCTATACTAATTGCCAGGCGCTGAGACGAATGCCGCCAAGATCGAGCGTCTATGACTTACGGTTCAAGAATTAGCCTCAGAAACAGTGGTTCTGAACATGCTGCCAATAGCTCGCCTGGGAAACATCCAGAGAAGTCCAAGATTGTGTTTTTTAGACTGGCTGCCACGAGCTGAAACGAATGCAGCCAAGAGCGAGCGTCTGTGACTTACGGTTCAAAAGTTATTCACAGAAACATGGTTCTGAACTTTGCTGCCAGCCGCGAAAGCGAAAATAACCAAGATCGAGCGTCTAGGATTTACTTGTCAAAAGCTCGCCTGGGAAACATCCAGAGAAGTCAAAGACAGTGCTTCTATACTAATTGCCAGGCGCTGAGACGAATGCCGCCAAGGTCTAGCGTCTATGACTTACGGTTCAAGAATTAGCCTCAGAAACAGTGGGAAACAGTGCTTCTATACTAATTGCCAGGCGCTGAGACAAATGCCGCCAAGATCGAGCGTCTATGACACGGTTCAAGAATTAGCCTCAGAAACAGTGGTTCTGAACATGCTGCCAATAGCTCGCCTGGGAAACATCCAGAGAAGTCCAAGATTGTGTTTTTTAGACTGGCTGCCACGAGCTGAAACGAATGCAGCCAAGAGCGAGCGTCTGTGACTTACGGTTCAAAAGTTATTCACAGAAACATGGTTCTGAACTTTGCTGCCAGCCGCGAAAGCGAAAATAACCAAGATCGAGCGTCTAGGATTTACTTGTCAATAGCTCGCCTGGGAAACATCCAGAGAAGTCAAAGACAGTGCTTCTATACTAATTGCCAGGCGCTGAGACGAATGCCGCCAAGATCTAGCGTCTATGACTTACGGTTCAAGAATTAGCCTCAGAAACAGTGGGAAACAGTGCTTCTATACTAATTGCCAGGCGCTGAGACGAATGCCGCCAAGATCGAGCGTCTATGACTTACGGTTCAAGAATTAGCCTCAGAAACAGTGGTTCTGAACATGCTGCCAATAGCTCGCCTGGGAAACATCCAGAGAAGTCCAAGATTGTGTTTTTTAGACTGGCTGCCACGAGCTGAAACGAATGCAGCCAAGAGCGAGCGTCTGTGACTTACGGTTCAAAAGTTATTCACAGAAACATGGTTCTGAACTTTGCTGCCAGCCGCGAAAGCGAAAATAACCAAGATCCAGCGTCTAGGATTTACTTGTCAATAGCTCGCCTGGGAAACATCCAGAGAAGTCAAAGACAGTGCTTCAATACTAATTGCCAGGCGCTGAGACGAATGCCGCCAAGATCTAGCGTCTATGACTTACGGTTCAAGAATTAGCCTCAGAAACAGTGGAAAACAGTGCTTCTATACTAATTGCCAGGCGCTGAGACGAATGCCGCCAAGATCGAGCGTCTATGACTTACGGTTCAAGAATTAGCCTCAGAAACAGTGGTTCTGAACATGCTGCCAATAGCTCGCCTGGGAAACATCCAGAGAAGTCCAAGATTGTGTTTTTTAGACTGGCTGCCACGAGCTGAAACGAATGCAGCCAAGAGCGAGCGTCAGTGACTTACGGTTCAAGAGTTATTCACAGAAACATGGTTCTGAACTTTGCTGCTAGCCGCGAAAGCGAAAATAACCAAGATCGAGCGTCTAGGATTTACTTGTCAATAGCTCGCCTGGGAAACATCCAGAGAAGTCAAAGACAGTGCTTCTATACTAATTGCCAGGTGCTGAGACGAATGCCGCCAAGATCTAGCGTCTATGACTTACGGTTCAAGAATTAGCCTCAGAAACAGTGGGAAACAGTGCTTCTATACTAATTGCCAGGCGCTGAGACGAATGCCGCCAAGATCGAGCGTCTATGACTTACGGTTCAAGAATTAGCCTCAGAAACAGTGGTTCTGAACATGCTGCCAATAGCTCGCCTGGGAAACATCCAGAGAAGTCCAAGATTGTGTTTTTTAGACTGGCTGCCACGAGCTGAAACGAATGCAGCCAAGAGCGAGCGTCAGTGACTTACGGTTCAAGAGTTATTCACAGAAACATGGTTCTGAACTTTGCTGCTAGCCGCGAAAGCGAAAATAACCAAGATCGAGCGTCTAGGATTTACTTGTCAATAGCTCGCCTGGGAAATATCCAGAGAAGTCAAAGACAGTGCTTCTATACTAATTGCCAGGTGCTGAGACGAATGCCGCCAAGATCTAGCGTCTATGACTTACGGTTCAAGAATTAGCCTCAGAAACAGTGGGAAACAGTGCTTCTATACTAATTGCCAGGCGCTGAGACGAATGCCGCCAAGATCGAGCGTCTATGACTTACGGTTCAAGAATTAGCCTCAGAAACAGTGGTTCTGAACATGCTGCCAATAGCTCGCCTGGGAAACATCCAGAGAAGTCCAAGATTGTGTTTTTTAGACTGGCTGCCACGAGCTGAAACGAATGCAGCCAAGAGCGAGCGTCTGTGACTTACGGTTCAAAAGTTATTCACAGAAACATGGTTCTGAACTTTGCTGCCAGCCGCGAAAGCGAAAATAACCAAGATCGAGCGTCTAGGATTTACTTGTCAAAAGCTCGCCTGGGAAACATCCAGAGAAGTCAAAGACAGTGCTTCTATACTAATTGCCAGGCGCTGAGACGAATGCCGCCAAGGTCTAGCGTCTATGACTTACGGTTCAAGAATTAGCCTCAGAAACAGTGGGAAACAGTGCTTCTATACTAATTGCCAGGCGCTGAGACGAATGCCGCCAAGATCGAGCGTCTATGACTTACGGTTCAAGAATTAGCCTCAGAAACAGTGGTTCTGAACATGCTGCCAATAGCTCGCCTGGGAAACATCCAGAGAAGTCCAAGATTGTGTTTTTTAGACTGGCTGCCACGAGCTGAAACGAATGCAGCCAAGAGCGAGCGTCAGTGACTTACGGTTCAAGAGTTATTCACAGAAACATGGTTCTGAACTTTGCTGCTAGCCGCGAAAGCGAAAATAACCAAGATCGAGCGTCTAGGATTTACTTGTCAATAGCTCGCCTGGGAAACATCCAGAGAAGTCAAAGACAGTGCTTCTATACTAATTGCCAGGTGCTGAGACGAATGCCGCCAAGATCTAGCGTCTATGACTTACGGTTCAAGAATTAGCCTCAGAAACAGTGGGAAACAGTGCTTCTATACTAATTGCCAGGCGCTGAGACGAATGCCGCCAAGATCGAGCGTCTATGACTTACGGTTCAAGAATTAGCCTCAGAAACAGTGGTTCTGAACATGCTGCCAATAGCTCGCCTGGGAAACATCCAGAGAAGTCCAAGATTGTGTTTTTTAGACTGGCTGCCACGAGCTGAAACGAATGCAGTCAAGAGCGAGCGTCTGTGACTTACGGTTCAAAAGTTATTCACAGAAACATGGTTCTGAACTTTGCTGCCAGCCGCGAAAGCGAAAATAACCAAGATCGAGCGTCTAGGATTTACTTGTCAAAAGCTCGCCTGGGAAACATCCAGAGAAGTCAAAGACAGTGCTTCTATACTAATTGCCAGGCGCTGAGACGAATGCCGCCAAGGTCTAGCGTCTATGACTTACGGTTCAAGAATTAGCCTCAGAAACAGTGGGAAACAGTGCTTCTATACTAATTGCCAGGCGCTGAGACAAATGCCGCCAAGATCGAGCGTCTATGACACGGTTCAAGAATTAGCCTCAGAAACAGTGGTTCTGAACATGCTGCCAATAGCTCGCCTGGGAAACATCCAGAGAAGTCCAAGATTGTGTTTTTTAGACTGGCTGCCACGAGCTGAAACGAATGCAGCCAAGAGCGAGCGTCAGTGACTTACGGTTCAAGAGTTATTCACAGAAACATGGTTCTGAACTATGCTGCTAGCCGCGAAAGCGAAAATAACCAAGATCGAGCGTCTAGGATTTACTTGTCAATAGCTCGCCTGGGAAATATCCAGAGAAGTCAAAGACAGTGCTTCTATACTAATTGCCAGGTGCTGAGACGAATGCCGCCAAGATCTAGCGTCTATGACTTACGGTTCAAGAATTAGCCTCAGAAACAGTGGGAAACAGTGCTTCTATACTAATTGCCAGGCGCTGAGACGAATGCCGCCAAGATCGAGCGTCTATGACTTACGGTTCAAGAATTAGCCTCAGAAACAGTGGTTCTGAACATGCTGCCAATAGCTCGCCTGGGAAACATCCAGAGAAGTCCAAGATTGTGTTTTTTAGACTGGCTGCCACGAGCTGAAACGAATGCAGCCAAGAGCGAGCGTCTGTGACTTACGGTTCAAAAGTTATTCACAGAAACATGGTTCTGAACTTTGCTGCCAGCCGCGAAAGCGAAAATAACCAAGATCGAGCGTCTAGGATTTACTTGTCAAAAGCTCGCCTGGGAAACATCCAGAGAAGTCAAAGACAGTGCTTCTATACTAATTGCCAGGCGCTGAGACGAATGCCGCCAAGGTCTAGCGTCTATGACTTACGGTTCAAGAATTAGCCTCAGAAACAGTGGGAAACAGTGCTTCTATACTAATTGCCAGGCGCTGAGACGAATGCCGCCAAGATCGAGCGTCTATGACACGGTTCAAGAATTAGCCTCAGAAACAGTGGTTCTGAACATGCTGCCAATAGCTCGCCTGGGAAACATCCAGAGAAGTCCAAGATAGTGTTTTTTAGACTGGCTGCCACGAGCTGAAACGAATGCAGTCAAGAGCGAGCGTCTGTGACTTACGGTTCAAAAGTTATTCACAGAAACATGGTTCTGAACTTTGCTGCCAGCCGCGAAAGCGAAAATAACCAAGATCGAGCGTCTAGGATTTACTTGTCAAAAGCTCGCCTGGGAAACATCCAGAGAAGTCAAAGACAGTGCTTCTATACTAATTGCCAGGCGCTGAGACGAATGCCGCCAAGGTCTAGCGTCTATGACTTACGGTTCAAGAATTAGCCTCAGAAACAGTGGGAAACAGTGCTTCTATACTAATTGCCAGGCGCTGAGACAAATGCCGCCAAGATCGAGCGTCTATGACACGGTTCAAGAATTAGCCTCAGAAACAGTGGTTCTGAACATGCTGCCAATAGCTCGCCTGGGAAACATCCAGAGAAGTCCAAGATTGTGTTTTTTAGACTGGCTGCCACGAGCTGAAACGAATGCAGCCAAGAGCGAGCGTCTGTGACTTACGGTTCAAAAGTTATTCACAGAAACATGGTTCTGAACTTTGCTGCCAGCCGCGAAAGCGAAAATAACCAAGATCGAGCGTCTAGGATTTACTTGTCAATAGCTCGCCTGGGAAACATCCAGAGAAGTCAAAGACAGTGCTTCTATACTAATTGCCAGGCGCTGAGACGAATGCCGCCAAGATCTAGCGTCTATGACTTACGGTTCAAGAATTAGCCTCAGAAACAGTGGGAAACAGTGCTTCTATACTAATTGCCAGGCGCTGAGACGAATGCCGCCAAGATCGAGCGTCTATGACTTACGGTTCAAGAATTAGCCTCAGAAACAGTGGTTCTGAACATGCTGCCAATAGCTCGCCTGGGAAACATCCAGAGAAGTCCAAGATTGTGTTTTTTAGACTGGCTGCCACGAGCTGAAACGAATGCAGCCAAGAGCGAGCGTCTGTGACTTACGGTTCAAAAGTTATTCACAGAAACATGGTTCTGAACTTTGCTGCCAGCCGCGAAAGCCTTGTGCCTTGAATAGCAAGTGGTTTGTATATTAAGTGGAGTTCCAAAAACCGGATTGATTTACTGTGTTGTGTGTGACAAAGTGGGGGGCCATTTTTCCTGAGTAGCTGAGTAAGGGGGAGGGCTTAGCTGCTACCAGGTGGTATAAATCAGGCCTCACTACTCTGTAGAGCCTGCTCTGTGCCTTGAATAGCAAGTGGTTTGTATATTAAGTGGAGTTCCAAAAACCGGAGTTCAAAAGAGGGGTTAAAGCCCAAGTAAGTGCTCTTCTACTTCTTTATCTTTTTGGTTAACACCTGTTCGCTGTTTTTTTGTAACTGGGATAATGGACAGCAAGATTGGAGGTTTTCTTCAGTGCACAGTTTGCCATATGTATGCACGACTGGAGCCGGAGTTCCAGGGTGAATATCTCTGTGGCAGATGTGAGCATGTTGTTCACCTGGAAGCTCGTATTAGAGATCTGGAGGAGCAGAATGCAACACTGAGGAGGATAGACAATTTTGAACGGAGCTTGCTGCTCACAGAGCATGCAGTTAGTGGGTTACAACTGGAGGGTGAAGACATGGGTGAGCAGGATCAGGTAAGTAGCTGGGTTAATGTAGTTAGGGGCAGTAGAAAGGGGTCAAAGACAAGGAAGGCCGATCCGGTTTCTGACATTCCAGGCAAAATTGCCAAGTTGGGTGATGATGCGAGGGTGTCAGTCTCAGAAATGGCAGCCCTAGTGGATACTGATCTCCCTAACAGCCGGGAGAACAGCCCAGCTAGTAGTCGGCGGGATGGTAATGCAGGTAAGCCAAGACAATTGATAGTCGTAGGGGATTCTATAATCAGGAAGACGGATAGAATTATTTGTCGCCAAGACCACCTCAACCGAATGGTTTGCTGTCTCCCTGGTGCCAGGGTTCGGCATGTGGTGGAACGGGTGGACAAATTGCTGGGAGGGGCTGGTGATGATCCAGCTGTCGTGGTCCATGTCGGTACCAACGACAGAATAAATGGTAGGTGGAGGAGCCTTAAGAATAATTTTAAAGAACTAGGCTACAAGCTGAAGGGAAGGACCTCCAAGGTTGTATTCTCAGGAATACTGCCTGTGCCATGCGCATCACAGGAAAGACAGCGGGAGCTTAGGGAGTTAAATGCATGGCTGAAGTCTTGGTGTAGAGGAGAAGGATTTGGGTTCCTAGAGCACTGGGCTGACTTTTCATTGGGGTACAAACTGTATTCTGCAGATGATTTGCACCTAAATGGAAGGGGGTCCGCTGTGCTGGGGGAGAGAATTCTAGCTGGGGTGGCGGAGTATTTAAACTAGGGCTGAGGAGGGAGGTCAATGTAGAAAAAAAAGGGGTAGCCAGGTTAGAGAGGGGTCAGACTATATTGGTGGGGGGAGAAACAGAATGTGGGGAGAGGACTAGACAACAGGATAAGGAGATCCTTTCGTTACAAAACATCAGTGTAAATAAAAAGGACCGATTAATGTCAAATCACATTTCTGATAATAAAAGTGAAAAACTGACAGGCAAGTTAAAGTGTATGTTCACAAATGCCAGAAGTCTAGCAAGTAAAATGGGGGAGCTGGAGGCCTTGATACTGGAAGAAAATATAGATATAGTTGGTGTTGCTGAAACATGGCTGGACTCTTCACATGAC
Organism: Rhinoderma darwinii; assembly: GCF_050947455.1. Classification (NCBI taxonomy): domain Eukaryota; kingdom Metazoa; phylum Chordata; class Amphibia; order Anura; family Rhinodermatidae; genus Rhinoderma; species Rhinoderma darwinii. Next base: position 28,717 of record NW_027462935.1, read on the forward strand.
TGGGCTGTAAATCTACAGGGTTTTACACTTTTTCGTAAAGACAGGACAAATAGGAAAGGTGGTGGTGTATGTCTGTATGTGAGAAGTGATATGAAGGCGAGTGTGAAAGAGACAATAGTGGGTGAAGACTGTGAGGAGGTTGAAACCTTGTGGGTGGAACTAGAAAGGGAGGTAAACACTGAAAAAATTACTTTTGGTGTAATCTATAGACCCCCCAATATAACTGAGGAGATGGAAGTTCAGCTATATAAACAGATGGAGCGGGCTGCACAGGCGGGTACTGTAGTGATAATGGGAGATTTTAATTTCCGGGATATTAATTGGTGTCATGGTTCGGCTTCAACTGCAAAGGGGAGACATTTCCTCAACCTGTTGCAGGAAAATTTTATGGGCCAGTTTGTGGAAGACCCGACTAGAGGTGAAGCTCTGTTGGATCTGGTCATTTCTAATAATGCAGATCTTGTTGGGAATGTCAATGTTCGTGAAAACCTCGGTAACAGTGATCACAATATAGTTACATTTTACCTATACTGTAAAAAACAAACGCAGGCTGGGAGGGCAAAAACATTTAATTTTAAGAAAGCCAATTTCCCCAGGATGAGGGCTGCAATTCAGGATATGGACTGGGAAGAACTAATGTCAAATAATGGAACAAATGATAAATGGGAGATTTTCAAATCTACTTTGAGTTATTATAGTGCAAAATTTATTCCTACAGGTAATAAGTATAAACGACTCAAATTAAACCCCACATGGCTTACACCTTCTGTGAAAGGGGCAATACATGACAAAAAAAGGGCATTTAAAAAATACAAATCTGAGGGTACAGCTGTAGCCTTTGTAAAATATAAAGAGCTTAATAAAATCTGTAAAAATGTAATAAAATTAGCAAAAATACAAAATGAAAGGCAGGTGGCCAAGGATAGTAAAACAAATCGTAAAAAATTCTTCAAGCATATAAATGCAAAAAAGCCAAGGTCTGAACATGTAGGACCCCTAGATAATGGTAATGGGGAGTTGATCACAGGGGATCAAGAGAAGGCAGAGTTACTAAATGGGTTCTTTAGCTCTGTATATACAACTGAAGAAAGAGCAGCTGATGTAGCCGGTGCCGGTGCTGTTAATATATCGGCTGATATACTGAATTGGATGAATGTAGAGATGGTCCAAGCTAAATTAAATAAAATAAATGTGCACAAGGCTCCGGGACCAGATGGGTTACACCCTAGAATTCTTAAAGAGCTTAGTTCAGTTATTTCTGTCCCCCTTTTCATAATATTCAGAGAATCTCTAGTGACTGGTATAGTGCCAAGGGACTGGCGCAGGGCAAATGTGGTGCCTATTTTCAAAAAGGGCTCTAGGTCTTCCCCGGGTAATTATAGACCAGTAAGCTTAACATCCATCGTGGGGAAAATGTTTGAGGGGCTATTGAGGGACTATATACAGGATTATGTGACAATAAATAGCATTATAAGTGACAGCCAGCATGGTTTTACTAAGGACAGAAGTTGTCAAACTAACCTAATCTGTTTTTATGAAGAGGTAAGCAGAAGTCTAGACAGAGGGGCCGCTGTGGATTTAGTGTTTTTGGACTTTGCAAAGGCATTTGACACTGTCCCCCATAGACGCCTAATGGGTAAATTACGGACTATAGGTTTAGAAAATATAGTTTGTAATTGGATTGAGAATTGGCTCAAGGACCGTATCCAGAGAGTTGTGGTCAATGATTCCTTCTCTGAATGGTCACCGGTTATAAGTGGTGTACCCCAGGGTTCAGTGCTGGGACCACTATTATTCAACTTATTTATTAATGATATAGAGGATGGGATTAATAGCACTATTTCTATATTTGCAGATGACACCAAGCTATGTAATATAGTTCAGACTATGGAAGACGTTCATGAATTACAGGCAGATTTAAACAAACTAAGTGTTTGGGCGTCCACTTGGCAGATGAAGTTTAATGTAGATAAATGTAAAGTTATGCATCTGGGTACCAACAACCTGCATGCATCATATGTCCTAGGGGGAGCTACACTGGCGGATTCACTTGTTGAGAAGGATCTGGGTGTTCTTGTAAATCATAAACTCAATAACAGCATGCAGTGTCAATCAGCTGCTTCAAAGGCCAGCAAGATATTGTCGTGTATTAAAAGAGGCATGGACTCGCGGGACAGAGATGTAATATTGCCACTTTACAAAGCATTAGTGAGGCCCCATCTAGAATATGCAGTTCAGTTCTGGGCTCCAGTTCATAGAAAGGATGCCCTGGAGTTGGAAAAAATACAAAGAAGAGCAACGAAGCTAATAAGGGGCATGGAGAATTTAAGTTATGAGAAAAGATTGAAAGAATTAAACCTATTTAGCCTTGAAAAAAGACGACTAAGGGGGACATGATTAACTTATATAAATATATTAATGGCACATACAAAAAATATGGTGATATCCTGTTCCTTGTAAAACCCCCTCAAAAAACAAGGGGGCACTCCCTCCGTCTGGAGAAAAAAAGGTTCAAGCTGCAGAGGCGACAAGGCTTCTTTACAGTAAGAACGGTGAATTTATGGAATAGCCTACCGCAGGAGCTGGTCACAGCAGGGACAGTAGATGGCTTTAAAAAAGGGTTAGATAATTTCCTAGAACAAAAAAATATTAGCTCCTATGTGTAGAAATTTTTCCTTCCCTTTTCCCTTCCCTTGGTTGGACTTGATGGACATGTGTCTTTTTTCAGCCGTACTAACTATGTAACTATGTAACCAAGATCGAGCGTCTAGGATTTACTTGTCAAAAGCTCGCCTGGGAAACATCCAGAGAAGTCAAAGACAGTGCTTCTATACTAATTGCCAGGCGCTGAGACGAATGCCGCCAAGATCTAGCGTCTATGACTTACGGTTCAAGAATTAGCCTCAGAAACAGTGGGAAACAGTGCTTCTATACTAATTGCCAGGCGCTGAGACGAATGCCGCCAAGATCGAGCGTCTATGACACGGTTCAAGAATTAGCCTCAGAAACAGTGGTTCTGAACATGCTGCCAATAGCTCGCCTGGGAAACATCCAGAGAAGTCCAAGATAGTGTTTTTTAGACTGGCTGCCACGAGCTGAAACGAATGCAGCCAAGAGCGAGCGTCTGTGAATTACGGTTCAAAAGTTATTCACAGAAACATGGTTCTGAACTTCGCTGCCAGCCGCGAAAGCGAAAATAACCAAGATCGAGCGTCTAGGATTTACTTGTCAATAGCTCGCCTGGGAAACATCCAGAGAAGTCAAAGACAGTGCTTCTATACTAATTGCCAGGTGCTGAGACGAATGCCGCCAAGATCTAGCGTCTATGACTTACGGTTCAAGAATTAGCCTCAGAAACAGTGGGAAACAGTGCTTCTATACTAATTGCCAGGCGCTGAGACGAATGCCGCCAAGATCGAGCGTCTATGACTTACGGTTCAAGAATTAGCCTCAGAAACAGTGGTTCTGAACATGCTGCCAATAGCTCGCCTGGGAAACATCCAGAGAAGTCCAAGATTGTGTTTTTTAGACTGGCTGCCACGAGCTGAAACGAATGCAGCCAAGAGCGAGCGTCTGTGAATTACGGTTCAAAAGTTATTCACAGAAACATGGTTCTGAACTTCGCTGCCAGCCGCGAAAGCGAAAATAACCAAGATCGAGCGTCTAGGATTTACTTGTCAATAGCTCGCCTGGGAAACATCCAGAGAAGTCAAAGACAGTGCTTCTATACTAATTGCCAGGTGCTGAGACGAATGCCGCCAAGATCTAGCGTCTATGACTTACGGTTCAAGAATTAGCCTCAGAAACAGTGGGAAACAGTGCTTCTATACTAATTGCCAGGCGCTGAGACGAATGCCGCCAAGATCGAGCGTCTATGACTTACGGTTCAAGAATTAGCCTCAGAAACAGTGGTTCTGAACATGCTGCCAATAGCTCGCCTGGGAAACATCCAGAGAAGTCCAAGATTGTGTTTTTTAGACTGGCTGCCACGAGCTGAAACGAATGCAGCCAAGAGCTAGCGTCTGTGACTTACGGTTCAAAAGTTATTCACAGAAACATGGTTCTGAACTTTGTTGCCAGCCGCGAAAGCGAAAATAACCAAGATCGAGCGTCTAGGATTTACTTGTCAATAGCTCGCCTGGGAAACATCCAGAGAAGTCAAAGACAGTGCTTCTATACTAATTGCCAGGCGCTGAGACGAATGCCGCCAAGATCTAGCGTCTATGACTTACGGTTCAAGAATTAGCCTCAGAAACAGTGGGAAACAGTGCTTCTATACTAATTGCCAGGCGCTGAGACGAATGCCGCCAAGATCGAGCGTCTATGACTTACGGTTCAAGAATTAGCCTCAGAAACAGTGGTTCTGAACATGCTGCCAATAGCTCGCCTGGGAAACATCCAGAGAAGTCCAAGATTGTGTTTTTTAGACTGGCTGCCACGAGCTGAAACGAATGCAGCCAAGAGCTAGCGTCTGTGACTTACGGTTCAAAAGTTATTCACAGAAACATGGTTCTGAACTTTGCTGCCAGCCGCGAAAGCGAAAATAACCAAGATCGAGCGTCTAGGATTTACTTGTCAATAGCTCGCCTGGGAAACATCCAGAGAAGTCAAAGACAGTGCTTCTATACTAATTGCCAGGCGCTGAGACGAATGCCGCCAAGATCTAGCGTCTATGACTTACGGTTCAAGAATTAGCCTCAGAAACAGTGGGAAACAGTGCTTCTATACTAATTGCCAGGCGCTGAGACGAATGCCGCCAAGATCGAGCGTCTATGACACGGTTCAAGAATTAGCCTCAGAAACAGTGGTTCTGAACATGCTGCCAATAGCTCGCCTGGGAAACATCCAGAGAAGTCCAAGATAGTGTTTTTTAGACTGGCTGCCACGAGCTGAAACGAATGCAGCCAAGAGCGAGCGTCTGTGACTTACGGTTCAAAAGTTATTCACAGAAACATGGTTCTGAACTTTGCTGCCAGCCGCGAAAGCGAAAATAACCAAGATCGAGCGTCTAGGATTTACTTGTCAAAAGCTCGCCTGGGAAACATCCAGAGAAGTCAAAGACAGTGCTTCTATACTAATTGCCAGGCGCTGAGACGAATGCCGCCAAGATCTAGCGTCTATGACTTACGGTTCAAGAATTAGCCTCAGAAACAGTGGGAAACAGTGCTTCTATACTAATTGCCAGGCGCTGAGACGAATGCCGCCAAGATCGAGCGTCTATGACACGGTTCAAGAATTAGCCTCAGAAACAGTGGTTCTGAACATGCTGCCAATAGCTCGCCTGGGAAACATCCAGAGAAGTCCAAGATTGTGTTTTTTAGACTGGCTGCCACGAGCTGAAACGAATGCAGCCAAGAGCGAGCGTCTGTGACTTACGGTTCAAAAGTTATTCACAGAAACATGGTTCTGAACTTTGCTGCCAGCCGCGAAAGCGAAAATAACCAAGATCGAGCGTCTAGGATTTACTTGTCAAAAGCTCGCCTGGGAAACATCCAGAGAAGTCAAAGACAGTGCTTCTATACTAATTGCCAGGCGCTGAGACGAATGCCGCCAAGGTCTAGCGTCTATGACTTACGGTTCAAGAATTAGCCTCAGAAACAGTGGGAAACAGTGCTTCTATACTAATTGCCAGGCGCTGAGACGAATGCCGCCAAGATCGAGCGTCTATGACACGGTTCAAGAATTAGCCTCAGAAACAGTGGTTCTGAACATGCTGCCAATAGCTCGCCTGGGAAACATCCAGAGAAGTCCAAGATTGTGTTTTTTAGACTGGCTGCCACGAGCTGAAACGAATGCAGCCAAGAGCGAGCGTCTGTGACTTACGGTTCAAAAGTTATTCACAGAAACATGGTTCTGAACTTTGCTGCCAGCCGCGAAAGCGAAAATAACCAAGATCGAGCGTCTAGGATTTACTTGTCAATAGCTCGCCTGGGAAACGTCCAGAGAAGTCAAAGACAGTGCTTCTATACTAATTGCCAGGCGCTGAGACGAATGCCGCCAAGATCTAGCGTCTATGACTTACGGTTCAAGAATTAGCCTCAGAAACAGTGGGAAACAGTGCTTCTATACTAATTGCCAGGCGCTGAGACGAATGCCGCCAAGATCGAGCGTCTATGACACGGTTCAAGAATTAGCCTCAGAAACAGTGGTTCTGAACATGCTGCCAATAGCTCGCCTGGGAAACATCCAGAGAAGTCCAAGATAGTGTTTTTTAGACTGGCTGCCACGAGCTGAAACGAATGCAGCCAAGAGCGGGCGTCTGTGACTTACGGTTCAAAAGTTATTCACAGAAACATGGTTCTGAACTTTGCTGCCAGCCGCGAAAGCGAAAATAACCAAGATCGAGCGTCTAGGATTTACTTGTCAAAAGCTCGCCTGGGAAACATCCAGAGAAGTCAAAGACAGTGCTTCTATACTAATTGCCAGGCGCTGAGACGAATGCCGCCAAGGTCTAGCGTCTATGACTTACGGTTCAAGAATTAGCCTCAGAAACAGTGGGAAACAGTGCTTCTATACTAATTGCCAGGCGCTGAGACGAATGCCGCCAAGATCGAGCGTCTATGACACGGTTCAAGAATTAGCCTCAGAAACAGTGGTTCTGAACATGCTGCCAATAGCTCGCCTGGGAAACATCCAGAGAAGTCCAAGATTGTGTTTTTTAGACTGGCTGCCACGAGCTGAAACGAATGCAGCCAAGAGCGAGCGTCTGTGACTTAAGGTTCAAAAGTTATTCACAGAAACATGGTTCTGAACTTTGCTGCCAGCCGCGAAAGCGAAAATAACCAAGATCGAGCGTCTAGGATTTACTTGTCAAAAGCTCGCCTGGGAAACATCCAGAGAAGTCAAAGACAGTGCTTCTATACTAATTGCCAGGCGCTGAGACGAATGCCGCCAAGGTCTAGCGTCTATGACTTACGGTTCAAGAATTAGCCTCAGAAACAGTGGGAAACAGTGCTTCTATACTAATTGCCAGGCGCTGAGACGAATGCCGCCAAGATCGAGCGTCTATGACACGGTTCAAGAATTAGCCTCAGAAACAGTGGTTCTGAACATGCTGCCAATAGCTCGCCTGGGAAACATCCAGAGAAGTCCAAGATTGTGTTTTTTAGACTGGCTGCCACGAGCTGAAACGAATGCAGCCAAGAGCGAGCGTCTGTGACTTACGGTTCAAAAGTTATTCACAGAAACATGGTTCTGAACTTTGCTGCCAGCCGCGAAAGCGAAAATAACCAAGATCGAGCGTCTAGGATTTACTTGTCAAAAGCTCGCCTGGGAAACATCCAGAGAAGTCAAAGACAGTGCTTCTATACTAATTGCCAGGCGCTGAGACGAATGCCGCCAAGATCTAGCGTCTATGACTTACGGTTCAAGAATTAGCCTCAGAAACAGTGGGAAACAGTGCTTCTATACTAATTGCCAGGCGCTGAGACGAATGCCGCCAAGATCGAGCGTCTATGACTTACGGTTCAAGAATTAGCCTCAGAAACAGTGGTTCTGAACATGCTGCCAATAGCTCGCCTGGGAAACATCCAGAGAAGTCCAAGATTGTGTTTTTTAGACTGGCTGCCACGAGCTGAAACGAATGCAGCCAAGAGCGAGCGTCTGTGACTTACGGTTCAAAAGTTATTCACAGAAACATGGTTCTGAACTTTGCTGCCAGCCGCGAAAGCGAAAATAACCAAGATCGAGCGTCTAGGATTTACTTGTCAAAAGCTCGCCTGGGAAACATCCAGAGAAGTCAAAGACAGTGCTTCTATACTAATTGCCAGGCGCTGAGACGAATGCCGCCAAGATCTAGCGTCTATGACTTACGGTTCAAGAATTAGCCTCAGAAACAGTGGGAAACAGTGCTTCTATACTAATTGCCAGGCGCTGAGACGAATGCCGCCAAGATCGAGCGTCTATGACACGGTTCAAGAATTAGCCTCAGAAACAGTGGTTCTGAACATGCTGCCAATAGCTCGCCTGGGAAACATCCAGAGAAGTCCAAGATTGTGTTTTTCAGACTGGCTGCCACGAGCTGAAACGAATGCAGCCAAGAGCGAGCGTCTGTGACTTACGGTTCAAAAGTTATTCACAGAAACATGGTTCTGAACTTTGCTGCCAGCCGCGAAAGCGAAAATAACCAAGATCGAGCGTCTAGGATTTACTTGTCAATAGCTCGCCTGGGAAACATCCAGAGAAGTCAAAGACAGTGCTTCTATACTAATTGCCAGGTGCTGAGACGAATGCCGCCAAGATCTAGCGTCTATGACTTACGGTTCAAGAATTAGCCTCAGAAACAGTGGGAAACAGTGCTTCTATACTAATTGCCAGGCGCTGAGACGAATGCCGCCAAGATCGAGCGTCTATGACTTACGGTTCAAGAATTAGCCTCAGAAACAGTGGTTCTGAACATGCTGCCAATAGCTCGCCTGGGAAACATCCAGAGAAGTCCAAGATTGTGTTTTTTAGACTGGCTGCCACGAGCTGAAACGAATGCAGCCAAGAGCGAGCGTCTGTGACTTACGGTTCAAAAGTTATTCACAGAAACATGGTTCTGAACTTTGCTGCCAGCCGCGAAAGCGAAAATAACCAAGATCGAGCGTCTAGGATTTACTTGTCAAAAGCTCGCCTGGGAAACATCCAGAGAAGTCAAAGACAGTGCTTCTATACTAATTGCCAGGCGCTGAGACGAATGCCGCCAAGATCTAGCGTCTATGACTTACGGTTCAAGAATTAGCCTCAGAAACAGTGGGAAACAGTGCTTCTATACTAATTGCCAGGCGCTGAGACGAATGCCGCCAAGATCGAGCGTCTATGACACGGTTCAAGAATTAGCCTCAGAAACAGTGGTTCTGAACATGCTGCCAATAGCTCGCCTGGGAAACATCCAGAGAAGTCCAAGATTGTGTTTTTCAGACTGGCTGCCACGAGCTGAAACGAATGCAGCCAAGAGCGAGCGTCTGTGACTTACGGTTCAAAAGTTATTCACAGAAACATGGTTCTGAACTTTGCTGCCAGCCGCGAAAGCGAAAATAACCAAGATCGAGCGTCTAGGATTTACTTGTCAATAGCTCGCCTGGGAAACATCCAGAGAAGTCAAAGACAGTGCTTCTATACTAATTGCCAGGTGCTGAGACGAATGCCGCCAAGATCTAGCGTCTATGACTTACGGTTCAAGAATTAGCCTCAGAAACAGTGGGAAACAGTGCTTCTATACTAATTGCCAGGCGCTGAGACGAATGCCGCCAAGATCGAGCGTCTATGACTTACGGTTCAAGAATTAGCCTCAGAAACAGTGGTTCTGAACATGCTGCCAATAGCTCGCCTGGGAAACATCCAGAGAAGTCCAAGATTGTGTTTTTTAGACTGGCTGCCACGAGCTGAAACGAATGCAGCCAAGAGCGAGCGTCTGTGACTTACGGTTCAAAAGTTATTCACAGAAACATGGTTCTGAACTTTGCTGCCAGCCGCGAAAGCGAAAATAACCAAGATCCAGCGTCTAGGATTTACTTGTCAATAGCTCGCCTGGGAAACATCCAGAGAAGACAAAGACAGTGCTTCAATACTAATTGCCAGGCGCTGAGACGAATGCCGCCAAGATCTAGCGTCTATGACTTACGGTTCAAGAATTAGCCTCAGAAACAGTGGAAAACAGTGCTTCTATACTAATTGCCAGGCGCTGAGACGAATGCCGCCAAGATCGAGCGTCTATGACTTACGGTTCAAGAATTAGCCTCAGAAACAGTGGGAAACAGTGCTTCTATACTAATTGCCAGGCGCTGAGACGAATGCCGCCAAGATCGAGCGTCTATGACTTACGGTTCAAGAATTAGCCTCAGAAACAGTGGGAAACAGTGCTTCTATACTAATTGCCAGGCGCTGAGACGAATGCCGCCAAGATCGAGCGTCTATGACACGGTTCAAGAATTAGCCTCAGAAACAGTGGTTCTGAACATGCTGCCAATAGCTCGCCTGGGAAACATCCAGAGAAGTCCAAGATAGTGTTTTTTAGACTGGCTGCCACGAGCTGAAACGAATGCAGCCAAGAGCGGGCGTCTGTGACTTACGGTTCAAAAGTTATTCACAGAAACATGGTTCTGAACTTTGCTGCCAGCCGCGAAAGCGAAAATAACCAAGATCGAGCGTCTAGGATTTACTTGTCAAAAGCTCGCCTGGGAAACATCCAGAGAAGTCAAAGACAGTGCTTCTATACTAATTGCCAGGCGCTGAGACGAATGCCGCCAAGGTCTAGCGTCTATGACTTACGGTTCAAGAATTAGCCTCAGAAACAGTGGGAAACAGTGCTTCTATACTAATTGCCAGGCGCTGAGACGAATGCCGCCAAGATCGAGCGTCTATGACACGGTTCAAGAATTAGCCTCAGAAACAGTGGTTCTGAACATGCTGCCAATAGCTCGCCTGGGAAACATCCAGAGAAGTCCAAGATTGTGTTTTTTAGACTGGCTGCCACGAGCTGAAACGAATGCAGCCAAGAGCGAGCGTCTGTGACTTACGGTTCAAAAGTTATTCACAGAAACATGGTTCTGAACTTTGCTGCCAGCCGCGAAAGCGAAAATAACCAAGATCGAGCGTCTAGGATTTACTTGTCAAAAGCTCGCCTGGGAAACATCCAGAGAAGTCAAAGACAGTGCTTCTATACTAATTGCCAGGCGCTGAGACGAATGCCGCCAAGATCTAGCGTCTATGACTTACGGTTCAAGAATTAGCCTCAGAAACAGTGGGAAACAGTGCTTCTATACTAATTGCCAGGCGCTGAGACGAATGCCGCCAAGATCGAGCGTCTATGACAGGGTTCAAGAATTAGCCTCAGAAACAGTGGTTCTGAACATGCTGCCAATAGCTCGCCTGGGAAACATCCAGAGACGTCCAAGATAGTGTTTTTTAGACTGGCTGCCACGAGCTGAAACGAATGCAGCCAAGAGCGAGCGTCTGTGACTTACGGTTCAAAAGTTATTCACAGAAACATGGTTCTGAACTTTGCTGCCAGCCGCGAAAGCGAAAATAACCAAGATCGAGCGTCTAGGATTTACTTGTCAATAGCTCGCCTGGGAAACATCCAGAGAAGTCAAAGACAGTGCTTCTATACTAATTGCCAGGTGCTGAGACGAATGCCGCCAAGATCTAGCGTCTATGACTTACGGTTCAAGAATTAGCCTCAGAAACAGTGGGAAACAGTGCTTCTATACTAATTGCCAGGCGCTGAGACGAATGCCGCCAAGATCGAGCGTCTATGACTTACGGTTCAAGAATTAGCCTCAGAAACAGTGGTTCTGAACATGCTGCCAATAGCTCGCCTGGGAAACATCCAGAGAAGTCCAAGATTGTGTTTTTTAGACTGGCTGCCACGAGCTGAAACGAATGCAGCCAAGAGCGAGCGTCTGTGACTTACGGTTCAAAAGTTATTCACAGAAACATGGTTCTGAACTTTGCTGCCAGCCGCGAAAGCGAAAATAACCAAGATCCAGCGTCTAGGATTTACTTGTCAATAGCTCGCCTGGGAAACATCCAGAGAAGACAAAGACAGTGCTTCAATACTAATTGCCAGGCGCTGAGACGAATGCCGCCAAGATCTAGCGTCTATGACTTACGGTTCAAGAATTAGCCTCAGAAACAGTGGAAAACAGTGCTTCTATACTAATTGCCAGGCGCTGAGACGAATGCCGCCAAGATCGAGCGTCTATGACACGGTTCAAGAATTAGCCTCAGAAACAGTGGTTCTGAACATGCTGCCAATAGCTCGCCTGGGAAACATCCAGAGAAGTCCAAGATAGTGTTTTTTAGACTGGCTGCCACGAGCTGAAACGAAAGCAGCCAAGAGCGAGCGTCTGTGACTTACGGTTCAAAAGTTATTCACAGAAACATGGTTCTGAACTTTGCTGCCAGCCGCGAAAGCGAAAATAACCAAGATCGAGCGTCTAGGATTTACTTGTCAAAAGCTCGCCTGGGAAACATCCAGAGAAGTCAAAGACAGTGCTTCTATACTAATTGCCAGGCGCTGAGACGAATGCCGCCAAGATCTAGCGTCTATGACTTACGGTTCAAGAATTAGCCTCAGAAACAGTGGGAAACAGTGCTTCTATACTAATTGCCAGGCGCTGAGACGAATGCCGCCAAGATCGAGCGTCTATGACACGGTTCAAGAATTAGCCTCAGAAACAGTGGTTCTGAACATGCTGCCAATAGCTCGCCTGGGAAACATCCAGAGAAGTCCAAGATTGTGTTTTTTAGACTGGCTGCCACGAGCTGAAACGAATGCAGCCAAGAGCGAGCGTCTGTGACTTACGGTTCAAAAGTTATTCACAGAAACATGGTTCTGAACTTTGCTGCCAGCCGCGAAAGCGAAAATAACCAAGATCGAGCGTCTAGGATTTACTTGTCAATAGCTCGCCTGGGAAACATCCAGAGAAGTCAAAGACAGTGCTTCTATACTAATTGCCAGGCGCTGAGACGAATGCCGCCAAGATCTAGCGTCTATGACTTACGGTTCAAGAATTAGCCTCAGAAACAGTGGGAAACAGTGCTTCTATACTAATTGCCAGGCGCTGAGACGAATGCCGCCAAGATCGAGCGTCTATGACTTACGGTTCAAGAATTAGCCTCAGAAACAGTGGTTCTGAACATGCTGCCAATAGCTCGCCTGGGAAACATCCAGAGAAGTCCAAGATAGTGTTTTTTAGACTGGCTGCCACGAGCTGAAACGAAAGCAGCCAAGAGCGAGCGTCTGTGACTTACGGTTCAAAAGTTATTCACAGAAACATGGTTCTGAACTTTGCTGCCAGCCGCGAAAGCGAAAATAACCAAGATCGAGCGTCTAGGATTTACTTGTCAATAGCTCGCCTGGGAAACATCCAGAGAAGTCAAAGACAGTGCTTCTATACTAATTGCCAGGCGCTGAGACGAATGCCGCCAAGATCTAGCGTCTATGACTTACGGTTCAAGAATTAGCCTCAGAAACAGTGGGAAACAGTGCTTCTATACTAATTGCCAGGCGCTGAGACGAATGCCGCCAAGATCGAGCGTCTATGACACGGTTCAAGAATTAGCCTCAGAAACAGTGGTTCTGAACATGCTGCCAATAGCTCGCCTGGGAAACATCCAGAGAAGTCCAAGATTGTGTTTTTCAGACTGGCTGCCACGAGCTGAAACGAATGCAGCCAAGAGCGAGCGTCTGTGACTTACGGTTCAAAAGTTATTCACAGAAACATGGTTCTGAACTTTGCTGCCAGCCGCGAAAGCGAAAATAACCAAGATCGAGCGTCTAGGATTTACTTGTCAATAGCTCGCCTGGGAAACATCCAGAGAAGTCAAAGACAGTGCTTCTATACTAATTGCCAGGTGCTGAGACGAATGCCGCCAAGATCTAGCGTCTATGACTTACGGTTCAAGAATTAGCCTCAGAAACAGTGGGAAACAGTGCTTCTATACTAATTGCCAGGCGCTGAGACGAATGCCGCCAAGATCGAGCGTCTATGACTTACGGTTCAAGAATTAGCCTCAGAAACAGTGGTTCTGAACATGCTGCCAATAGCTCGCCTGGGAAACATCCAGAGAAGTCCAAGATTGTGTTTTTTAGACTGGCTGCCACGAGCTGAAACGAATGCAGCCAAGAGCGAGCGTCTGTGACTTACGGTTCAAAAGTTATTCACAGAAACATGGTTCTGAACTTTGCTGCCAGCCGCGAAAGCGAAAATAACCAAGATCGAGCGTCTAGGATTTACTTGTCAAAAGCTCGCCTGGGAAACATCCAGAGAAGTCAAAGACAGTGCTTCTATACTAATTGCCAGGCGCTGAGACGAATGCCGCCAAGATCTAGCGTCTATGACTTACGGTTCAAGAATTAGCCTCAGAAACAGTGGGAAACAGTGCTTCTATACTAATTGCCAGGCGCTGAGACGAATGCCGCCAAGATCGAGCGTCTATGACACGGTTCAAGAATTAGCCTCAGAAACAGTGGTTCTGAACATGCTGCCAATAGCTCGCCTGGGAAACATCCAGAGAAGTCCAAGATTGTGTTTTTCAGACTGGCTGCCACGAGCTGAAACGAATGCAGCCAAGAGCGAGCGTCTGTGACTTACGGTTCAAAAGTTATTCACAGAAACATGGTTCTGAACTTTGCTGCCAGCCGCGAAAGCGAAAATAACCAAGATCGAGCGTCTAGGATTTACTTGTCAATAGCTCGCCTGGGAAACATCCAGAGAAGTCAAAGACAGTGCTTCTATACTAATTGCCAGGTGCTGAGACGAATGCCGCCAAGATCTAGCGTCTATGACTTACGGTTCAAGAATTAGCCTCAGAAACAGTGGGAAACAGTGCTTCTATACTAATTGCCAGGCGCTGAGACGAATGCCGCCAAGATCGAGCGTCTATGACTTACGGTTCAAGAATTAGCCTCAGAAACAGTGGTTCTGAACATGCTGCCAATAGCTCGCCTGGGAAACATCCAGAGAAGTCCAAGATTGTGTTTTTTAGACTGGCTGCCACGAGCTGAAACGAATGCAGCCAAGAGCGAGCGTCTGTGACTTACGGTTCAAAAGTTATTCACAGAAACATGGTTCTGAACTTTGCTGCCAGCCGCGAAAGCGAAAATAACCAAGATCCAGCGTCTAGGATTTACTTGTCAATAGCTCGCCTGGGAAACATCCAGAGAAGACAAAGACAGTGCTTCAATACTAATTGCCAGGCGCTGAGACGAATGCCGCCAAGATCTAGCGTCTATGACTTACGGTTCAAGAATTAGCCTCAGAAACAGTGGAAAACAGTGCTTCTATACTAATTGCCAGGCGCTGAGACGAATGCCGCCAAGATCGAGCGTCTATGACTTACGGTTCAAGAATTAGCCTCAGAAACAGTGGGAAACAGTGCTTCTATACTAATTGCCAGGCGCTGAGACGAATGCCGCCAAGATCGAGCGTCTATGACTTACGGTTCAAGAATTAGCCTCAGAAACAGTGGGAAACAGTGCTTCTATACTAATTGCCAGGCGCTGAGACGAATGCCGCCAAGATCGAGCGTCTATGACACGGTTCAAGAATTAGCCTCAGAAACAGTGGTTCTGAACATGCTGCCAATAGCTCGCCTGGGAAACATCCAGAGAAGTCCAAGATAGTGTTTTTTAGACTGGCTGCCACGAGCTGAAACGAATGCAGCCAAGAGCGGGCGTCTGTGACTTACGGTTCAAAAGTTATTCACAGAAACATGGTTCTGAACTTTGCTGCCAGCCGCGAAAGCGAAAATAACCAAGATCGAGCGTCTAGGATTTACTTGTCAAAAGCTCGCCTGGGAAACATCCAGAGAAGTCAAAGACAGTGCTTCTATACTAATTGCCAGGCGCTGAGACGAATGCCGCCAAGGTCTAGCGTCTATGACTTACGGTTCAAGAATTAGCCTCAGAAACAGTGGGAAACAGTGCTTCTATACTAATTGCCAGGCGCTGAGACGAATGCCGCCAAGATCGAGCGTCTATGACACGGTTCAAGAATTAGCCTCAGAAACAGTGGTTCTGAACATGCTGCCAATAGCTCGCCTGGGAAACATCCAGAGAAGTCCAAGATTGTGTTTTTTAGACTGGCTGCCACGAGCTGAAACGAATGCAGCCAAGAGCGAGCGTCTGTGACTTACGGTTCAAAAGTTATTCACAGAAACATGGTTCTGAACTTTGCTGCCAGCCGCGAAAGCGAAAATAACCAAGATCGAGCGTCTAGGATTTACTTGTCAAAAGCTCGCCTGGGAAACATCCAGAGAAGTCAAAGACAGTGCTTCTATACTAATTGCCAGGCGCTGAGACGAATGCCGCCAAGATCTAGCGTCTATGACTTACGGTTCAAGAATTAGCCTCAGAAACAGTGGGAAACAGTGCTTCTATACTAATTGCCAGGCGCTGAGACGAATGCCGCCAAGATCGAGCGTCTATGACAGGGTTCAAGAATTAGCCTCAGAAACAGTGGTTCTGAACATGCTGCCAATAGCTCGCCTGGGAAACATCCAGAGAAGTCCAAGATAGTGTTTTTTAGACTGGCTGCCACGAGCTGAAACGAATGCAGCCAAGAGCGAGCGTCTGTGACTTACGGTTCAAAAGTTATTCACAGAAACATGGTTCTGAACTTTGCTGCCAGCCGCGAAAGCGAAAATAACCAAGATCGAGCGTCTAGGATTTACTTGTCAATAGCTCGCCTGGGAAACATCCAGAGAAGTCAAAGACAGTGCTTCTATACTAATTGCCAGGTGCTGAGACGAATGCCGCCAAGATCTAGCGTCTATGACTTACGGTTCAAGAATTAGCCTCAGAAACAGTGGGAAACAGTGCTTCTATACTAATTGCCAGGCGCTGAGACGAATGCCGCCAAGATCGAGCGTCTATGACTTACGGTTCAAGAATTAGCCTCAGAAACAGTGGTTCTGAACATGCTGCCAATAGCTCGCCTGGGAAACATCCAGAGAAGTCCAAGATTGTGTTTTTTAGACTGGCTGCCACGAGCTGAAACGAATGCAGCCAAGAGCGAGCGTCTGTGACTTACGGTTCAAAAGTTATTCACAGAAACATGGTTCTGAACTTTGCTGCCAGCCGCGAAAGCGAAAATAACCAAGATCCAGCGTCTAGGATTTACTTGTCAATAGCTCGCCTGGGAAACATCCAGAGAAGACAAAGACAGTGCTTCAATACTAATTGCCAGGCGCTGAGACGAATGCCGCCAAGATCTAGCGTCTATGACTTACGGTTCAAGAATTAGCCTCAGAAACAGTGGAAAACAGTGCTTCTATACTAATTGCCAGGCGCTGAGACGAATGCCGCCAAGATCGAGCGTCTATGACACGGTTCAAGAATTAGCCTCAGAAACAGTGGTTCTGAACATGCTGCCAATAGCTCGCCTGGGAAACATCCAGAGAAGTCCAAGATAGTGTTTTTTAGACTGGCTGCCACGAGCTGAAACGAAAGCAGCCAAGAGCGAGCGTCTGTGACTTACGGTTCAAAAGTTATTCACAGAAACATGGTTCTGAACTTTGCTGCCAGCCGCGAAAGCGAAAATAACCAAGATCGAGCGTCTAGGATTTACTTGTCAAAAGCTCGCCTGGGAAACATCCAGAGAAGTCAAAGACAGTGCTTCTATACTAATTGCCAGGCGCTGAGACGAATGCCGCCAAGATCTAGCGTCTATGACTTACGGTTCAAGAATTAGCCTCAGAAACAGTGGGAAACAGTGCTTCTATACTAATTGCCAGGCGCTGAGACGAATGCCGCCAAGATCGAGCGTCTATGACACGGTTCAAGAATTAGCCTCAGAAACAGTGGTTCTGAACATGCTGCCAATAGCTCGCCTGGGAAACATCCAGAGAAGTCCAAGATTGTGTTTTTTAGACTGGCTGCCACGAGCTGAAACGAATGCAGCCAAGAGCGAGCGTCTGTGACTTACGGTTCAAAAGTTATTCACAGAAACATGGTTCTGAACTTTGCTGCCAGCCGCGAAAGCGAAAATAACCAAGATCGAGCGTCTAGGATTTACTTGTCAATAGCTCGCCTGGGAAACATCCAGAGAAGTCAAAGACAGTGCTTCTATACTAATTGCCAGGCGCTGAGACGAATGCCGCCAAGATCTAGCGTCTATGACTTACGGTTCAAGAATTAGCCTCAGAAACAGTGGGAAACAGTGCTTCTATACTAATTGCCAGGCGCTGAGACGAATGCCGCCAAGATCGAGCGTCTATGACTTACGGTTCAAGAATTAGCCTCAGAAACAGTGGTTCTGAACATGCTGCCAATAGCTCGCCTGGGAAACATCCAGAGAAGTCCAAGATAGTGTTTTTTAGACTGGCTGCCACGAGCTGAAACGAAAGCAGCCAAGAGCGAGCGTCTGTGACTTACGGTTCAAAAGTTATTCACAGAAACATGGTTCTGAACTTTGCTGCCAGCCGCGAAAGCGAAAATAACCAAGATCGAGCGTCTAGGATTTACTTGTCAATAGCTCGCCTGGGAAACATCCAGAGAAGTCAAAGACAGTGCTTCTATACTAATTGCCAGGCGCTGAGACGAATGCCGCCAAGATCTAGCGTCTATGACTTACGGTTCAAGAATTAGCCTCAGAAACAGTGGTTCTGAACATGCTGCCAATAGCTCGCCTGGGAAACATCCAGAGAAGTCCAAGATTGTGTTTTTTAGACTGGCTGCCACGAGCTGAAACAAATGCAGCCAAGAGCGAGCGTCTGTGACTTACGGTTCAAAAGTTATTCACAGAAACATGGTTCTGAACTTTGCTGCCAGCCGCGAAAGCGAAAATAACCAAGATCGAGCGTCTAGGATTTACTTGTCAAAAGCTCGCCTGGGAAACATCCAGAGAAGTCAAAGACAGTGCTTCTATACTAATTGCCAGGCGCTGAGACGAATGCCGCCAAGATCTAGCGTCTATGACTTACGGTTCAAGAATTAGCCTCAGAAACAGTGGGAAACAGTGCTTCTATACTAATTGCCAGGCGCTGAGACGAATGCCGCCAAGATCGAGCGTCTATGACACGGTTCAAGAATTAGCCTCAGAAACAGTGGTTCTGAACATGCTGCCAATAGCTCGCCTGGGAAACATCCAGAGAAGTCCAAGATTGTGTTTTTTAGACTGGCTGCCACGAGCTGAAACGAATGCAGCCAAGAGCGAGCGTCTGTGACTTACGGTTCAAAAGTTATTCACAGAAACATGGTTCTGAACTTTGCTGCCAGCCGCGAAAGCGAAAATAACCAAGATCGAGCGTCTAGGATTTACTTGTCAATAGCTCGCCTGGGAAACATCCAGAGAAGTCAAAGACAGTGCTTCTATACTAATTGCCAGGCGCTGAGACGAATGCCGCCAAGATCTAGCGTCTATGACTTACGGTTCAAGAATTAGCCTCAGAAACAGTGGGAAACAGTGCTTCTATACTAATTGCCAGGCGCTGAGACGAATGCCGCCAAGATCGAGCGTCTATGACTTACGGTTCAAGAATTAGCCTCAGAAACAGTGGTTCTGAACATGCTGCCAATAGCTCGCCCGGGAAACATCCAGAGAAGTCCAAGATTGTGTTTTTTAGACTGGCTGCCACGAGCTGAAACGAACGCAGCCAAGAGCGAGCGTCTGTGACTTACGGTTCAAAAGTTATTCACAGAAACATGGTTCTGAACTTTGCTGCCAGCCGCGAAAGCGAAAATAACCAAGATCGAGCGTCTAGGAATTACTTGTCAAAAGCTCGCCTGGGAAACATCCAGAGAAGTCAAAGACAGTGCTTCTATACTAATTGCCAGGCGCTGAGACGAATGCCGCCAAGATCTAGCGTCTATGACTTACGGTTCAAGAATTAGCCTCAGAAACAGTGGGAAACAGTGCTTCTATACTAATTGCCAGGCGCTGAGACGAATGCCGCCAAGATCGAGCGTCTATGACACGGTTCAAGAATTAGCCTCAGAAACAGTGGTTCTGAACATGCTGCCAATAGCTCGCCTGGGAAACATCCAGAGAAGTCCAAGATTGTGTTTTTTAGACTGGCTGCCACGAGCTGAAACGAATGCAGCCAAGAGCGAGCGTCAGTGACTTACGGTTCAAGAGTTATTCACAGAAACATGGTTCTGAACTTTGCTGCTAGCCGCGAAAGCGAAAATAACCAAGATCGAGCGTCTAGGATTTACTTGTCAATAGCTCGCCTGGGAAACATCCAGAGAAGTCAAAGACAGTGCCTCTATACTAATTGCCAGGCGCTGAGACGAATGCCGCCAAGATCTAGCGTCTATGACTTACGGTTCAAGAATTAGCCTCAGAAACAGTGGGAAACAGTGCTTCTATACTAATTGCCAGGCGCTGAGACGAATGCCGCCAAGATCTAGCGTCTATGACTTACGGTTCAAGAATTAGCCTCAGAAACAGTGGGAAACAGTGCTTCTATACTAATTGCCAGGCGCTGAGACGAATGCCGCCAAGATCGAGCGTCTATGACACGGTTCAAGAATTAGCCTCAGAAACAGTGGTTCTGAACATGCTGCCAATAGCTCGCCTGGGAAACATCCAGAGAAGTCCAAGATTGTGTTTTTTAGACTGGCTGCCACGAGCTGAAACGAATGCAGCCAAGAGCGAGCGTCTGTGACTTACGGTTCAAAAGTTATTCACAGAAACATGGTTCTGAACTTTGCTGCCAGCCGCGAAAGCGAAAATAACCAAGATCGAGCGTCTAGGATTTACTTGTCAATAGCTCGCCTGGGAAACATCCAGAGAAGTCAAAGACAGTGCTTCTATACTAATTGCCAGGCGCTGAGACGAATGCCGCCAAGATCTAGCGTCTATGACTTACGGTTCAAGAATTAGCCTCAGAAACAGTGGGAAACAGTGCTTCTATACTAATTGCCAGGCGCTGAGACGAATGCCGCCAAGATCGAGCGTCTATGACTTACGGTTCAAGAATTAGCCTCAGAAACAGTGGTTCTGAACATGCTGCCAATAGCTCGCCCGGGAAACATCCAGAGAAGTCCAAGATTGTGTTTTTTAGACTGGCTGCCACGAGCTGAAACGAACGCAGCCAAGAGCGAGCGTCTGTGACTTACGGTTCAAAAGTTATTCACAGAAACATGGTTCTGAACTTTGCTGCCAGCCGCGAAAGCGAAAATAACCAAGATCGAGCGTCTAGGAATTACTTGTCAAAAGCTCGCCTGGGAAACATCCAGAGAAGTCAAAGACAGTGCTTCTATACTAATTGCCAGGCGCTGAGACGAATGCCGCCAAGATCTAGCGTCTATGACTTACGGTTCAAGAATTAGCCTTAGAAACAGTGGGAAACAGTGCTTCTATACTAATTGCCAGGCGCTGAGACGAATGCCGCCAAGATCGAGCGTCTATGACACGGTTCAAGAATTAGCCTCAGAAACAGTGGTTCTGAACATGCTGCCAATAGCTCGCCTGGGAAACATCCAGAGAAGTCCAAGATTGTGTTTTTTAGACTGGCTGCCACGAGCTGAAACGAATGCAGCCAAGAGCGAGCGTCAGTGACTTACGGTTCAAGAGTTATTCACAGAAACATGGTTCTGAACTTTGCTGCTAGCCGCGAAAGCGAAAATAACCAAGATCGAGCGTCTAGGATTTACTTGTCAATAGCTCGCCTGGGAAACATCCAGAGAAGTCAAAGACAGTGCCTCTATACTAATTGCCAGGCGCTGAGACGAATGCCGCCAAGATCTAGCGTCTATGACTTACGGTTCAAGAATTAGCCTCAGAAACAGTGGGAAACAGTGCTTCTATACTAATTGCCAGGCGCTGAGACGAATGCCGCCAAGATCTAGCGTCTATGACTTACGGTTCAAGAATTAGCCTCAGAAACAGTGGGAAACAGTGCTTCTATACTAATTGCCAGGCGCTGAGACGAATGCCGCCAAGATCGAGCGTCTATGACACGGTTCAAGAATTAGCCTCAGAAACAGTGGTTCTGAACATGCTGCCAATAGCTCGCCTGGGAAACATCCAGAGAAGTCCAAGATAGTGTTTTTTAGACTGGCTGCCACGAGCTGAAACGAATGCAGCCAAGAGCGAGCGTCTGTGACTTACGGTTCAAAAGTTATTCACAGAAACATGGTTCTGAACTTTGCTGCCAGCCGCGAAAGCGAAAATAACCAAGATCGAGCGTCTAGGATTTACTTGTCAATAGCTCGCCTGGGAAACATCCAGAGAAGTCAAAGACAGTGCTTCTATACTAATTGCCAGGCGCTGAGACGAATGCCGCCAAGATCTAGCGTCTATGACTTACGGTTCAAGAATTAGCCTCAGAAACAGTGGGAAACAGTGCTTCTATACTAATTGCCAGGCGCTGAGACGAATGCCGCCAAGATCGAGCGTCTATGACTTACGGTTCAAGAATTAGCCTCAGAAACAGTGGTTCTGAACATGCTGCCAATAGCTCGCCTGGGAAACATCCAGAGAAGTCCAAGATTGTGTTTTTTAGACTGGCTGCCACGAGCTGAAACGAATGCAGCCAAGAGCGAGCGTCAGTGACTTACGGTTCAAGAGTTATTCACAGAAACATGGTTCTGAACTTTGCTGCTAGCCGCGAAAGCGAAAATAACCAAGATCGAGCGTGTAGGATTTACTTGTCAATAGCTCGCCTGGGAAACATCCAGAGAAGTCAAAGACAGTGCTTCTATACTAATTGCCAGGCGCTGAGACGAATGCCGCCAAGATCTAGCGTCTATGACTTACGGTTCAAGAATTAGCCTCAGAAACAGTGGGAAACAGTGCTTCTATACTAATTGCCAGGCGCTGAGACGAATGCCGCCAAGATCTAGCGTCTATGACTTACGGTTCAAGAATTAGCCTCAGAAACAGTGGGAAACAGTGCTTCTATACTAATTGCCAGGCGCTGAGACGAATGCCGCCAAGATCGAGCGTCTATGACACGGTTCAAGAATTAGCCTCAGAAACAGTGGTTCTGAACATGCTGCCAATAGCTCGCCTGGGAAACATCCAGAGAAGTCCAAGATTGTGTTTTTTAGACTGGCTGCCACGAGCTGAAACGAATGCAGCCAAGAGCGAGCGTCTGTGACTTACGGTTCAAAAGTTATTCACAGAAACATGGTTCTGAACTTTGCTGCCAGCCGCGAAAGCGAAAATAACCAAGATCGAGCGTCTAGGATTTACTTGTCA
This sequence comes from Rhinoderma darwinii, assembly GCF_050947455.1. Classification (NCBI taxonomy): domain Eukaryota; kingdom Metazoa; phylum Chordata; class Amphibia; order Anura; family Rhinodermatidae; genus Rhinoderma; species Rhinoderma darwinii. The sequence goes on from NW_027462935.1 coordinate 51,354, forward strand.
ATAGCTCGCCTGGGAAACATCCAGAGAAGTCAAAGACAGTGCTTCTATACTAATTGCCAGGCGCTGAGACGAATGCCGCCAAGATCTAGCGTCTATGACTTACGGTTCAAGAATTAGCCTCAGAAACAGTGGGAAACAGTGCTTCTATACTAATTGCCAGGCGCTGAGACGAATGCCGCCAAGATCGAGCGTCTATGACTTACGGTTCAAGAATTAGCCTCAGAAACAGTGGTTCTGAACATGCTGCCAATAGCTCGCCCGGGAAACATCCAGAGAAGTCCAAGATTGTGTTTTTTAGACTGGCTGCCACGAGCTGAAACGAACGCAGCCAAGAGCGAGCGTCTGTGACTTACGGTTCAAAAGTTATTCACAGAAACATGGTTCTGAACTTTGCTGCCAGCCGCGAAAGCGAAAATAACCAAGATCGAGCGTCTAGGAATTACTTGTCAAAAGCTCGCCTGGGAAACATCCAGAGAAGTCAAAGACAGTGCTTCTATACTAATTGCCAGGCGCTGAGACGAATGCCGCCAAGATCTAGCGTCTATGACTTACGGTTCAAGAATTAGCCTTAGAAACAGTGGGAAACAGTGCTTCTATACTAATTGCCAGGCGCTGAGACGAATGCCGCCAAGATCGAGCGTCTATGACACGGTTCAAGAATTAGCCTCAGAAACAGTGGTTCTGAACATGCTGCCAATAGCTCGCCTGGGAAACATCCAGAGAAGTCCAAGATTGTGTTTTTTAGACTGGCTGCCACGAGCTGAAACGAATGCAGCCAAGAGCGAGCGTCAGTGACTTACGGTTCAAGAGTTATTCACAGAAACATGGTTCTGAACTTTGCTGCTAGCCGCGAAAGCGAAAATAACCAAGATCGAGCGTCTAGGATTTACTTGTCAATAGCTCGCCTGGGAAACATCCAGAGAAGTCAAAGACAGTGCCTCTATACTAATTGCCAGGCGCTGAGACGAATGCCGCCAAGATCTAGCGTCTATGACTTACGGTTCAAGAATTAGCCTCAGAAACAGTGGGAAACAGTGCTTCTATACTAATTGCCAGGCGCTGAGACGAATGCCGCCAAGATCTAGCGTCTATGACTTACGGTTCAAGAATTAGCCTCAGAAACAGTGGGAAACAGTGCTTCTATACTAATTGCCAGGCGCTGAGACGAATGCCGCCAAGATCGAGCGTCTATGACACGGTTCAAGAATTAGCCTCAGAAACAGTGGTTCTGAACATGCTGCCAATAGCTCGCCTGGGAAACATCCAGAGAAGTCCAAGATAGTGTTTTTTAGACTGGCTGCCACGAGCTGAAACGAATGCAGCCAAGAGCGAGCGTCTGTGACTTACGGTTCAAAAGTTATTCACAGAAACATGGTTCTGAACTTTGCTGCCAGCCGCGAAAGCGAAAATAACCAAGATCGAGCGTCTAGGATTTACTTGTCAATAGCTCGCCTGGGAAACATCCAGAGAAGTCAAAGACAGTGCTTCTATACTAATTGCCAGGCGCTGAGACGAATGCCGCCAAGATCTAGCGTCTATGACTTACGGTTCAAGAATTAGCCTCAGAAACAGTGGGAAACAGTGCTTCTATACTAATTGCCAGGCGCTGAGACGAATGCCGCCAAGATCGAGCGTCTATGACTTACGGTTCAAGAATTAGCCTCAGAAACAGTGGTTCTGAACATGCTGCCAATAGCTCGCCTGGGAAACATCCAGAGAAGTCCAAGATTGTGTTTTTTAGACTGGCTGCCACGAGCTGAAACGAATGCAGCCAAGAGCGAGCGTCAGTGACTTACGGTTCAAGAGTTATTCACAGAAACATGGTTCTGAACTTTGCTGCTAGCCGCGAAAGCGAAAATAACCAAGATCGAGCGTGTAGGATTTACTTGTCAATAGCTCGCCTGGGAAACATCCAGAGAAGTCAAAGACAGTGCTTCTATACTAATTGCCAGGCGCTGAGACGAATGCCGCCAAGATCTAGCGTCTATGACTTACGGTTCAAGAATTAGCCTCAGAAACAGTGGGAAACAGTGCTTCTATACTAATTGCCAGGCGCTGAGACGAATGCCGCCAAGATCGAGCGTCTATGACACGGTTCAAGAATTAGCCTCAGAAACAGTGGTTCTGAACATGCTGCCAATAGCTCGCCTGGGAAACATCCAGAGAAGTCCAAGATAGTGTTTTTTAGACTGGCTGCCACGAGCTGAAACGAATGCAGCCAAGAGCGAGCGTCTGTGACTTACGGTTCAAAAGTTATTCACAGAAACATGGTTCTGAACTTTGCTGCCAGCCGCGAAAGCGAAAATAACCAAGATCGAGCGTCTAGGATTTACTTGTCAATAGCTCGCCTGGGAAACATCCAGAGAAGTCAAAGACAGTGCTTCTATACTAATTGCCAGGCGCTGAGACGAATGCCGCCAAGATCTAGCGTCTATGACTTACGGTTCAAGAATTAGCCTCAGAAACAGTGGGAAACAGTGCTTCTATACTAATTGCCAGGCGCTGAGACGAATGCCGCCAAGATCGAGCGTCTATGACTTACGGTTCAAGAATTAGCCTCAGAAACAGTGGTTCTGAACATGCTGCCAATAGCTCGCCTGGGAAACATCCAGAGAAGTCCAAGATTGTGTTTTTTAGACTGGCTGCCACGAGCTGAAACGAATGCAGCCAAGAGCGAGCGTCAGTGACTTACGGTTCAAGAGTTATTCACAGAAACATGGTTCTGAACTTTGCTGCTAGCCGCGAAAGCGAAAATAACCAAGATCGAGCGTCTAGGATTTACTTGTCAATAGCTCGCCTGGGAAACATCCAGAGAAGTCAAAGACAGTGCTTCTATACTAATTGCCAGGCGCTGAGACGAATGCCGCCAAGATCTCTAGCGTCTATGACTTACGGTTCAAGAATTAGCCTCAGAAACAGTGGGAAACAGTGCTTCTATACTAATTGCCAGGCGCTGAGACGAATGCCGCCAAGATCGAGCGTCTATGACTTACGGTTCAAGAATTAGCCTCAGAAACAGTGGTTCTGAACATGCTGCCAATAGCTCGCCTGGGAAACATCCAGAGAAGTCCAAGATTGTGTTTTTTAGACTGGCTGCCACGAGCTGAAACGAATGCAGCCAAGAGCGAGCGTCAGTGACTTACGGTTCAAGAGTTATTCACAGAAACATGGTTCTGAACTTTGCTGCTAGCCGCGAAAGCGAAAATAACCAAGATCGAGCGTCTAGGATTTACTTGTCAATAGCTCGCCTGGGAAACATCCAGAGAAGTCAAAGACAGTGCTTCTATACTAATTGCCAGGCGCTGAGACGAATGCCGCCAAGATCTAGCGTCTATGACTTACGGTTCAAGAATTAGCCTCAGAAACAGTGGGAAACAGTGCTTCTATACTAATTGCCAGGCGCTGAGACGAATGCCGCCAAGATCGAGCGTCTATGACTTACGGTTCAAGAATTAGCCTCAGAAACAGTGGTTCTGAACATGCTGCCAATAGCTCGCCTGGGAAACATCCAGAGAAGTCCAAGATTGTGTTTTTTAGACTGGCTGCCACGAGCTGAAACGAATTCAGCCAAGAGCGAGCGTCTGTGACTTACGGTTCAAAAGTTATTCACAGAAACATGGTTCTGAACTTTGCTGCTAGCCGCGAAAGCGAAAATAACCAAGATCGAGCGTCTAGGATTTACTTGTTAAAAGCTCGCCTGGGAAACATCCAGAGAAGTCAAAGACAGTGCTTCTATACTAATTGCCAGGCGCTGAGACGAATGCCGCCAAGATCTAGCGTCTATGACTTACGGTTCAAGAATTAGCCTCAGAAACAGTGGGAAACAGTGCTTCTATACTAATTGCCAGGCGCTGAGACGAATGCCGCCAAGATCGAGCGTCTATGACACGGTTCAAGAATTAGCCTCAGAAACAGTGGTTCTGAACATGCTGCCAATAGCTCGCCTGGGAAACATCCAGAGAAGTCCAAGATTGTGTTTTTTAGACTGGCTGCCACGAGCTGAAACGAATGCAGCCAAGAGCGAGCGTCTGTGACTTACGGTTCAAAAGTTATTCACAGAAACATGGTTCTGAACTTTGCTGCCAGCCGCGAAAGCGAAAATAACCAAGATCGAGCGTCTAGGATTTACTTGTCAATAGCTCGCCTGGGAAACATCCAGAGAAGTCAAAGACAGTGCTTCTATACTAATTGCCAGGCGCTGAGACGAATGCCGCCAAGATCTAGCGTCTATGACTTACGGTTCAAGAATTAGCCTCAGAAACAGTGCTTCTATACTAATTGCCAGGCGCTGAGACGAATGCCGCCAAGATCGAGCGTCTATGACTTACGGTTCAAGAATTAGCCTCAGAAACAGTGGTTCTGAACATGCTGCCAATAGCTCGCCTGGGAAACATCCAGAGAAGTCCAAGATTGTGTTTTTTAGACTGGCTGCCACGAGCTGAAACGAACGCAGCCAAGAGCGAGCGTCTGTGACTTACGGTTCAAAAGTTATTCACAGAAACATGGTTCTGAACTTTGCTGCCAGCCGCGAAAGCGAAAATAACCAAGATCGAGCGTCTAGGAATTACTTGTCAAAAGCTCGCCTGGGAAACATCCAGAGAAGTCAAAGACAGTGCTTCTATACTAATTGCCAGGCGCTGAGACGAATGCCGCCAAGATCTAGCGTCTATGACTTACGGTTCAAGAATTAGCCTCAGAAACAGTGGGAAACAGTGCTTCTATACTAATTGCCAGGCGCTGAGACGAATGCCGCCAAGATCGAGCGTCTATGACTTACGGTTCAAGAATTAGCCTCAGAAACAGTGGTTCTGAACATGCTGCCAATAGCTCGCCTGGGAAACATCCAGAGAAGTCCAAGATTGTGTTTTTTAGACTGGCTGCCACGAGCTGAAACGAATGCAGCCAAGAGCGAGCGTCAGTGACTTACGGTTCAAGAGTTATTCACAGAAACATGGTTCTGAACTTTGCTGCTAGCCGCGAAAGCGAAAATAACCAAGATCGAGCGTCTAGGATTTACTTGTCAATAGCTCGCCTGGGAAACATCCAGAGAAGTCAAAGACAGTGCTTCTATACTAATTGCCAGGCGCTGAGACGAATGCCGCCAAGATCTAGCGTCTATGACTTACGGTTCAAGAATTAGCCTCAGAAACAGTGGGAAACAGTGCTTCTATACTAATTGCCAGGCGCTGAGACGAATGCCGCCAAGATCTAGCGTCTATGACTTACGGTTCAAGAATTAGCCTCAGAAACAGTGGGAAACAGTGCTTCTATACTAATTGCCAGGCGCTGAGACGAATGCCGCCAAGATCGAGCGTCTATGACACGGTTCAAGAATTAGCCTCAGAAACAGTGGTTCTGAACATGCTGCCAATAGCTCGCCTGGGAAACATCCAGAGAAGTCCAAGATAGTGTTTTTTAGACTGGCTGCCACGAGCTGAAACGAATGCAGCCAAGAGCGAGCGTCTGTGACTTACGGTTCAAAAGTTATTCACAGAAACATGGTTCTGAACTTTGCTGCCAGCCGCGAAAGCGAAAATAACCAAGATCGAGCGTCTAGGATTTACTTGTCAATAGCTCGCCTGGGAAACATCCAGAGAAGTCAAAGACAGTGCTTCTATACTAATTGCCAGGCGCTGAGACGAATGCCGCCAAGATCTAGCGTCTATGACTTACGGTTCAAGAATTAGCCTCAGAAACAGTGGGAAACAGTGCTTCTATACTAATTGCCAGGCGCTGAGACGAATGCCGCCAAGATCGAGCGTCTATGACTTACGGTTCAAGAATTAGCCTCAGAAACAGTGGTTCTGAACATGCTGCCAATAGCTCGCCTGGGAAACATCCAGAGAAGTCCAAGATTGTGTTTTTTAGACTGGCTGCCACGAGCTGAAACGAATGCAGCCAAGAGCGAGCGTCAGTGACTTACGGTTCAAGAGTTATTCACAGAAACATGGTTCTGAACTTTGCTGCTAGCCGCGAAAGCGAAAATAACCAAGATCGAGCGTCTAGGATTTACTTGTCAATAGCTCGCCTGGGAAACATCCAGAGAAGTCAAAGACAGTGCTTCTATACTAATTGCCAGGCGCTGAGACGAATGCCGCCAAGATCTAGCGTCTATGACTTACGGTTCAAGAATTAGCCTCAGAAACAGTGGGAAACAGTGCTTCTATACTAATTGCCAGGCGCTGAGACGAATGCCGCCAAGATCGAGCGTCTATGACTTACGGTTCAAGAATTAGCCTCAGAAACAGTGGTTCTGAACATGCTGCCAATAGCTCGCCTGGGAAACATCCAGAGAAGTCCAAGATTGTGTTTTTTAGACTGGCTGCCACGAGCTGAAACGAACGCAGCCAAGAGCGAGCGTCTGTGACTTACGGTTCAAAAGTTATTCACAGAAACATGGTTCTGAACTTTGCTGCCAGCCGCGAAAGCGAAAATAACCAAGATCGAGCGTCTAGGAATTACTTGTCAAAAGCTCGCCTGGGAAACATCCAGAGAAGTCAAAGACAGTGCTTCTATACTAATTGCCAGGCGCTGAGACGAATGCCGCCAAGATCTAGCGTCTATGACTTACGGTTCAAGAATTAGCCTCAGAAACAGTGGGAAACAGTGCTTCTATACTAATTGCCAGGCGCTGAGACGAATGCCGCCAAGATCGAGCGTCTATGACACGGTTCAAGAATTAGCCTCAGAAACAGTGGTTCTGAACATGCTGCCAATAGCTCGCCTGGGAAACATCCAGAGAAGTCCAAGATTGTGTTTTTTAGACTGGCTGCCACGAGCTGAAACGAATGCAGCCAAGAGCGAGCGTCAGTGACTTACGGTTCAAGAGTTATTCACAGAAACATGGTTCTGAACTTTGCTGCTAGCCGCGAAAGCGAAAATAACCAAGATCGAGCGTCTAGGATTTACTTGTCAATAGCTCGCCTGGGAAACATCCAGAGAAGTCAAAGACAGTGCTTCTATACTAATTGCCAGGCGCTGAGACGAATGCCGCCAAGATCTAGCGTCTATGACTTACGGTTCAAGAATTAGCCTCAGAAACAGTGGGAAACAGTGCTTCTATACTAATTGCCAGGCGCTGAGACGAATGCCGCCAAGATCTAGCGTCTATGACTTACGGTTCAAGAATTAGCCTCAGAAACAGTGGGAAACAGTGCTTCTATACTAATTGCCAGGCGCTGAGACGAATGCCGCCAAGATCGAGCGTCTATGACACGGTTCAAGAATTAGCCTCAGAAACAGTGGTTCTGAACATGCTGCCAATAGCTCGCCTGGGAAACATCCAGAGAAGTCCAAGATAGTGTTTTTTAGACTGGCTGCCACGAGCTGAAACGAATGCAGCCAAGAGCGAGCGTCTGTGACTTACGGTTCAAAAGTTATTCACAGAAACATGGTTCTGAACTTTGCTGCCAGCCGCGAAAGCGAAAATAACCAAGATCGAGCGTCTAGGATTTACTTGTCAATAGCTCGCCTGGGAAACATCCAGAGAAGTCAAAG